>NC_090929.1:1348145404-1348445904 GCF_040938575.1 Ambystoma mexicanum
ATCAAAACAATGTGACGCACCTCACGCTTCACCCCAGCCAATCAGCGAACACGTCACATGTCTGCGGACATGACACAAGCCGATTAGCCAATCAGTGTACTGTCCGCAGAGTGAACAGGGAAATGTGTCTACAGAGCGGACATAGATATCACTAATCTCTTAAGACCTACTTTTTGGTCATTTTTTAAAAAAACTACTGGACAGATTTCCACCAAATTTACAAAAGCACGCTTTCGGGACCAAGCCGCTGCTCCTGCCGCAAATTTGTAGCAAATCCATCTAGCGGTTTGAGCTGTATTCGCGAGCAAAGTGTTTTCCCCATTCACTCTATGGGAAAAAAATAAATGTTGCCCCCCCCGCACCAAACCTCACTAAACTTCGCAAAACAATTCAGAGTGGGCCATATACTTTTTTTGCAAAGTTTGGTTTGGAATCGTCCAGGGAGAGGGAAGTTATAAGCTGCCAACAAAGTGCTCTTCCTATGGGATTAGCAACTTAACCATAACTACATGGTCACTACCGCAGGCCATGCAATTCAAGGAAAATCTTTAGTTGCAGGGACGTTAAGGCGAGAACATCATGCAACAAAACCCTGGAAATTCGGCTGAAGCCACCTTAACTTCGCGCCCTCTGTTGTGCAGACTATGACCACAGTGATGACATCACAGATAACATCACTGATGACATCACTAATTACATGATGTATGAGAACAATGATGACATTACAAATCACATCACTGATGCCATCACTGGTGAAAACACTGATTGCATTGTATATTACTGATTACATCAACAATGGAATTAGACATAACATCATTTATAAGCTAGCTCATGAAAACCTTGATTACCTTAATAACAATTTAGGCCATAGACTTGGACATGACCAAGTCTTGGTTGACTGGCCAGCACCAAAGCATAGCTAATGGTCAGTTAGTGTTAAAAATACCAATGTGCATGGTTAAAAGCCATGCCTAATAGCCTGTCACTGTTTTAAAATATACAGTGGACAATGTTGAAAGCTGTGGTGAATGGCCAGGTATAAAGGCCATAGGTAGTGCCCATTAATATGTCAGAATATACAGTCGACTCAGCCAAAGGTTGTGGGCACTGGCCAGTATTGTGTTGAAGACCATGGCTAGTGGCTAGTTAGTGTATATAATATACAGAGGCCACAGTTGAAGGCCATACCTAGTGGCTGGTTAGTGTTGCTTAATACACAGTGGGCACACGCAAAGGGCATCACTTATTGCATTTTTCTATTTTAAAATGTACACTGGACATGGACAAAAGATGTACAGACTGCTGAAGGTCAAAGGCCATAGCTAGTGGCCTATTTATATGTTAGAATCTTTAGTGTACAAAAGGATTGTGGCTACTGGCCAGAATTGTACTAAAGTCCATGGCTAGAGCGTGTTCAGTGTATATAGTATGCAGTGGACACTGCTCAAAGCCAACATCTATGGTCGGTAGCTTGTTAGTGTTTTAAAATATTCAGTACACATGGGTGAAGGATATGACCACTGTCCATAACTGAAGGTCATAGCTAGTACCCGTTCATGTGTTATAATGTATTTGGCCATGCACACTGACCATGGCTGAAGCCCATGCTTAATGCCAGTTACTGTTGTAATGTAATTAGTGATGTCATCAGTGATGTGATCTGTGATGTCATCAATTTGATCATAGTCTGCACAACAGGGGGTGCAAAGTTACGGTGGCTTTAGCTGCATTTCCAGGGTTTTGTTGCATTAAGTTCCACCCTAACATCGCTGCAACTAAAGGTTTTTCCTTGATTATGTTGTATATTCAATTACATATTAAACATACAAACAATTAAACTAAGCAAAACACTGTATTATGTCAACAAAGTAAATAAAAGGCAATTTGACAGGGACTTTTCTAAAATACTTACATGTGTGGTTACTGCTCATGCATAGTTGGTAAAATGTGACACTATCTGTCACTATATTTAAAATACATATTTACAATACAACTGCCCATATAGATGTCGATATATATATATATATTGTTTTAAAAAAATTGTAGTATATATACACAGCTGCATACATCAAAGACTGGGGAAAGGCGGTTAACCCGCATGTACAAAATGAGCCATTAGAAAGTCGACATCCTTCAAAAGGGCTACAGATCTTCATGCGTAATATATCAGCCAATTATAACACAAGCTGCAGTTCTGCACTTACATGTGACTCCTATACACATAAAATAACTATTCAATCACACGCCAAGACATATCGACGCAAGTACGTTTGTGCCGTTCAATACAAAAGAGGCGTTATGCTTCAGCCGATCATTAGATATGCTGCGGTTCCGCACTTACACGTCACTCCTATATGCGTTAACAAACTATCCAATCACACACCAAGACATATTGACGCGAGTATGCTCATCTCTTTCGACGCAACCTGCGCGTAATGCTTCAAACAATCATAACATATGCTGCAGTTCTGGGCTTACATGTCACTCCTATGCGCATCCACAAACTACTCAATCAAATGCCATGATATATCGACGTGAGTACGCTTGTGCAGTTCGACGCAACCTGCATGTAATGCATCAGCCAATAACAGCGTGACTCTGCATGTGCACGTGGGCTTTATATGCATCAACAAACCAAAACACAATCATATGTTGCACTCTATCGATGCGGCTACACCCACGCCCTATGAATACACCCACGTGTACAAGTCTGTCCAATCAGACAGTGCAGCAGTCTGTAGCAGAGAATAATGACCACACCCACAAAAAATCACTTTACATTAATCATTGCTTTTTGTACTTGCCAGTGAAAGGGTTTCTGAGTAACTGCAAGCACCTTTGGCACTGTATTCTTTAAATTCTTCATACTTTTCATCTAATTGTCCTCTACACCTATTTTCCTTTGTCTTGTGTTTTTTTTACTTGACAATTTCTTTCTTTAGTTTATTGGTTTTTTTTCCCACTTTTTTTAACTTTTAAATTTTTTGCAGTGCAGCATTGTCTTTTTCGTGTTGTCATTTTTATTCTTTTATATTTTCCTCCCCGGTTGGACATACCAACATATCTGACCCCGAGAATAGGAGCAGTGATGATGACATCATCATTTGGTTTCCAAAACCTTCACCATCACGGCAAACTGGTATGAAAAAAACTGTAGACAGTTGGCACTTTGTTAAAGTAAAGGAACACTGCTCAAGAAAAGAGGCAGAGGAGGTACTGTGCACCTTTTGCAACAGATCTATGTGCTATGGACCTTCTGATATCCTGTCTCAATGTCTAGGGACATCGATAATGATCAACCATCTGGTGCGAGTCCACTGGGACAACGTTGATGATGATTATCGGAAAGCCCATGAACACCACAAAAGAAAGATGCATAGGGCCTGTTCCTTGCACAGACAGAGATCAGCAGAACTGGCAGAACTTGTCTCAACCAGTGCATCACCAATGCAGTACATCAATAAATGCATTCAAGTACAATGCACACGTTACAAAACTAAATAAACATTACGTTATGCTACATTTTGCACATCAGTTTATGCAACCTTCACCAAGAAACGAAGACATAGAGCATAACGATGTCTTCAGTTTTACAAAGAAATAAATGAAGACATGTGAACACTGTAACATTATTTCGATCATTCACCTTTTTAAATTATAGTCATACCTATATTATAAACAATAAGTAGACAAAAACTGTTGTGAATAAAGATATTAATGCTTAGCAAAAACAACACTAATATGCTAACAAATGTAATTTTCATACTTCTTATTCAATCTGTGTGTGTCCTTTCTTCGGCCATATACATACACAAAAAAGTTCATAATGACATTTCATATTATACATGCCATTTTTTCAAAAATGTTACAACTACAAATTATTATATACACTTTTTCTTAGTGCTAATACTGCTACACAGTGTTAACAACTTTTCTTACTACACCAACATGGATTCTTACTTATAAGAATTATATCTACATCAGTTTTTCATAACTTCTATAATAATTTGTTGGGTGTCCGTTTTCTGGCCATCTACAAACCTTAGAAGCTAATCACAATAATTTTAAACCTACCATACAAAATTAAAGAACATGCATGGTTTAATGACTGAATAGATTATCCAATTTTTCTAAAATATCCACACTGCACATAGAACATATTTTTACATTTAACAAACTAACCTGTTCAGTTAGTTATTTTGATTTTGTATTTTAATAGCAGTATACATGTTTTTATCTATAACATACTGTTTCCTTCATATTTAAAAATTCACCAGCATCTACACTCTCTCACACTCAAAATAATGTACATGGATGCATTTATGTAACTTAGCACTTAACACTTGTAGGAAAAACCTGTACATATTAGAATACACATTATTTTACACAATAAACCAAAAGCTGAAGGTAGAAGAATGCTATTTTCTCTTCAAAATAATATATTCTTCACAATATTACCTCTACATTTACTTAGAACTGTTTTAAAAAAACACCCTAGTAACAATCCATATCCTACTTTATATAACACACTTATTAGCCTATTTTTTCATTTCAAACTTTTATTTTGCATGTTCAAATTCACAAAAATGATTGCACATATAATTTAAAGCATTCCTTCTAACAACATTACGCAAACCTTGTTTAAACCCTTTGGCAATCTAGCTTGGTGTGTGACTATAGAGTAATTACAAACAAGCCAATTTACTTCTATACGCACCCATGTCGTGTAATGTCCATATTCATCGGATGCCCCTCATGAAAAATGATTGCACATGTTTTAAACATTTTCTTACTAAAGAAACTTGACTATTTACAAAATTAATTATTGATATGTTAACTTTCCTACCAGCTACTCTGCACCTTTGAAACATAATTAACACATACTTATTGAAAACTAGATTTTGCAGTGTTGATTGTAAATGACAACCACAGTCATTGCATTGCATGTCATGGTATGCTTTAGTTACAAGGTCTGAAAAATATACACTTTTCTGATCAGGCACATACAGATACATACATCTTTCACAAGGATTTGTAGTAGAGTCATGTTTTTTAGACTGTAAACACATATGATTCCACTCATAACTAATTCCTACATACCTATTTACATTAACAGTTTCCTTTGATAATACATCAGAAATAGTCATTAACATTTTTTTTTACTATCTTCCTGTGTATTTCGAGAACATTGTTGATTTGCAACAGTGAAGACATTTCGGTTTGACATTGCCGAATGTAAACTATTTGGATTTTCATCTACAGATCTTTTAAGAGTTGAATGTTCCACACATAGCTGCTTGTCTGCTGTGGAAGCTATATTTTGCATCAATGGAGTCATTTGAAACAACCTACACAAAGCTGCATTACAATAGCATTCAACTCCTGTTCGATTACTAAACCTGCAATAAGAGTATGTTAGAGTGGGTCAACTCTCCAACTCTGCTAAATTCAGTTGTTTTACAGTCTTACAAGGACTGATTACATTTTAATGTGCTTTCACTGACTCCTTATATTTCCTGGATGAGTGCTTTGCAGGTACAGGTATACGGTTCAGGTGAGTAGCATAGAGTGCACACAACCTATTATATGCTTCAATGCAATAAATGTCAGCTGTCACTTTCCTTTCATCAAAGTGTATTTAAAAAAAAAAGTCTACATTTTTCACATGTGACACATATGGCATTTCTTCTTTAAATCACTGTCTGGCCAATGTTAGTGAGTGTTGCTTCTAAAGTCAAACCTTGTGATATATGAAGAGTTATTGCATAATCAGAACACAATAGAAACTGTGCTCTTTTCACAAAGATTTCCCTAAAAAACATTAAACATGCAGAGCTCAGACAAATCATGTGAGTTCCTTCTACACAATCAAACTTAACTTCAACATGCTCAATATTTGTACTGTGAGGAAAACTGTGAAATGCAATCAGTCTTCCCATTGCTCCATTCACTAGACCCATTTCTACATCCCTCTTTAACATAACTTTTGCATTGATGCATGGTTTTAAAACTTCCAGACCTGCTGTTTCAGAAACTGAATTTTCTAGATGAGCTAATCAAGCTTTTGCTCTCTTATCCAAATCTAAAGGCATAACATGGCCGTCTAAAACATCACGTGATTTTATGTCCACAATATTTTGATTCTCTGACAATAGCATTGTAGAATTAAACTTGTTACACTTTGCAAGTGTGCACATCAAAGCAACACAAGAATTGTATTTTCCTTAAGAGTCAACATGACCTCAGAAGGACTGCAATCAGCATTAAACATATTTTTGTTTTTATTTTTTTATTCAAGAATTTGTTTCAGTTGAATAAAGAACTTTTTCAATTATATACATAATTACTGTGATAATGAATACAGGCATCTGAAAATTATACATTTTACAATAACCTTTCATTTACATCGAGTAATATACAGGAACGACTCAACAGTTTAATTTAGCTTGTTTACAGCTTGCAGTATCACTGACAATTCATAATCATAGGTTGTTTTACCAATTTCATTGCAATGTTGGAGCAGTCATCTTAATTTAAACTTTTTCTCACTTCTCTTTACAACTTCCATCTATTTGTATCAAGTTAAGTTCCTTTATAAATTGAATGATGTCAATGATCAAAGACGTGTTAGAGGTGTTGAAAATTGTTACCCATAGTTCATCATGAGTCAGTATTTGTCGATGTTTAAAATGTCTATAAAGGTATTTCTTTCTCATTTCAACCAGTTTGGTACAGTCTATTAGAAGATGTCTCATGGTTTGAACTGAATGAAAGACTTCACAGTACGTTCATATCTTGGATAGTTTTGCAGTTCTATCCAGAGAAGCCAATTTTGCTTTTGTGGGTAATAAATTAAACCTAAATCGCAAGAATGCATCCACGTATTTTCTATCCGGAAATTTAACCAGATATTGTGGTAACACATTCATAGCACGTATTTCAAAGGTACCTAGGTTAACCGCTTGATATTTTTTGATTTGTTCCATTGTATTGATCCAATCGCTTCTACATAATTTCAGTTTCGCTTTATCTGGTGATTCTATCAATTGCTCTACTGAAATATTAGCTTGTTGAATATATTGGGTGAATGTCTCTTTCCATTCCCGCAGGGGCACAAATATCAGTTTGTTAAGTGCCTTTTTGATTGTTGGAAACATGTTTTTACTTTGGTCAGTAGACATTATAATCTTTCTATATAATGCTAACATCAGCCAAGCAACTGATGTCTTCAAAGATATAAGCCCCAATTCATGTCATATCAGCGAAATTGGGGTAGAACGTGGGATGGTAAGATATGTTTCCAGTACATACCTTCTAGTGTGTCCCATTTGATTGCCATTGGATTTATCTTTGTCTGACTACCATAAACTATTATCGGTAAAACTTTTTGTAAATATAAGGTTCTTGCAGGAATGATAGAGAAATTTCCGTATTTTCTCTGTAATGCTTTACCCTGTATTGCAAGTGATTTCATATGCGCAATAAGTTCCGTTTTGTAAGGGGAATCAACATAATGGCCATTTAAATTCACACCCAGGTATTTGTATTCGAATACTTGCTTTAAACTAGTAAGTCCCAAAAACCATTTGAATTTAAATTAACTAGTTGTTCGGTTATGTTGGAAAACTAGAATGTTCGATTTTGAGGAATTGATTATCAATTCATTCACTTGTGCATATTCATAAAGGGCTGATAATTTCCTTTGCAGGCCAATTGGAGTCTGATCTAATAACATAAGGTCATCAGCATACAAGAGATACGTAATTTCCTGATCGGCCAATTTTGGCGGGAAAGAACGCACTGTACTAAAAGCACTGTAAACATTATTAATATAGAAATTAAACAGTATCGAGGCAAAGGGACATCCTTGCTTTAGACCTGTGTTAGTCGGAATTGGTTGTGATAGCAAACCCTTGGATGTTAATTTGACCCTTATAGTTGTGTTTGTATAAAATGTATGTATTAAAAAACTAATATATGGCGGACATCCAACGTCAAGAAGTTTTCTCCATAAAATCTGTCTCGATATCGAATCAAATGCTTGCTTAAAATCTATAAAAGCAACAAAAAATGGATGTTTGGCTAAAATAGCTTGTTCTTTTAAAATAGATAAAATAAATACATTTTGCATGGTCCCAATCCCTGGCACAAAACCCGATTGATTAATGTCTAAAAGATTGTTGGCTGTGAGCCATTTTGCAAAGTCTTTCAAAATCAATTTCGCAAATATCTTCCCCGGGGCATCTAAGAGGGCAATCGGCCTATAGTTGTTCGGACTCGACCGATCGCCTTTTTTGAATATAGGAATTAGTATAGCTTGTTGCCACGAGTGAGAGATTTGCCCTGACTTTATGACTTGAGTAAAAATCATATAGAGCACAGACGCCCACATTTCAGGGTTTTGTTTAAGAATTACATTTGTGAGCTAGTTGGGACCAGGAGCTCTTGAGGAGCTCAATTTCTTTATTAAGATCAAGATGTCCAATTCATCGAATTTAAATTCTGCTAAACTAGGCATAACATTTATTTCATCATTACCTTCAACAGGTTTGTGTAAAAGTTCTTGAAAATGAGTTATCCACACTGCTTCGGGGATGGGTTTCAGTAACATAGATCTATGAGTTAGGGTGGACGTAGAGTTAAGTATTTTCCATATCTCGCCAGATGATTTTGACATGATTGCTTTTAGCATCTTTTTTCGCACTTTCTTTTTTAAAGTTTTGGATAATTTGCCCAATTTGGTTTTTATATTGTCTCTTTAGTTGATTTGTTAGTACCTTGGACCTTCTGACTACTGGATTCTGTAAGTTAGCTTTTAGTTCTTTTTTCAAATCGGAAATCAGAATCAGTCGGGGGTATTTGTGAACAACAAGTGATCGAGATGTTCTGTGGTTTTCTAATTTCAATACTTGGATACAATCACTATAAAAAGTCTCCGTTGGACAAGAGGTTGTATGCTTTAATTTAGATATTTTAGTTTGCAATCGAGAGACCATAGCAGGGTACCATTTTAAATGGTTACCAGTATTATTAATATCGATAGATGGTTGGTAATAAATTTGATCCTCAACAGGGTGGGGGAGCCAAGAGACTTGTAGTATATTCTGGTCACTAAGTATAGATGGAATTACCTTAAAGGTGGCTATCAACTTATTGGCCTCCTCAGAAATGAATATATAATCGAAAATAGAATTACTTTCCATCCTGGTCCAAGTTGGTTTTGGGGGACAATCATCTGGTGTTGAACCATTCAACATTGTGAGCTTCCTTGTTGTAACAAGCGTACCCCATTTATAAGCTCTATTATCATATTTAATATTCGGGTTCAGGCAATTCAGATTAAAGTCACCCGCTATTAGTACAGACCCAATATTAGATCTGATTAATGCCAGATTTAGTAGATTGTCAATTTTATCTATGAATTGGGCTTCAGATGGCGATAGTGGGTTCCAATATATATTAATTATTAAACAACTTGGGTATAGAGGATGATTAATGTTCCTAGTGGATAGTTCAATTGCTTGTATCCCAGCATCAGGGGAAGGCCACGCGACAAGTGATAATTGGGCATCCGTGCGGACGGCTATCAACAGACCAGCAGTTGGTCGTCCTTTCGTAGGATTAGATGCCGGCACAATATTAATTTGGTGATCTTCCCATATTGGAACTACACAAAGCCAAGTTTCCTGGAGATTTTTCCAAAAATATAGAATGTCTCCGTATTTATGGTTCTGTGGGGCAGCAAAGCACGAAGACAAAATGCAAAGATGGAGTGTAAATTTCAAGTCCTGTAAGACGGCCTTACACTGAATGTAGCTAACTAGGAATGTGTGTTCATTCAAAGTGAAGGTCAGCTGCTTTGATTTTTTCTCGGGTGCCAGAATGGCCCACGACTCAGTATAAGGTTCTATTGTTATTTGACCTTGACAGGCCGGGACCACGTAAGAAACGATAATGAATATAATTTCAGAAACGAAAGCCATTTCATGTTCGTTCATTAGAAGAAATAAAACGTCGGCATAGAAGGAGTGGTATTTCGGGGCTGCCCTACGCACAGACACAATGGAAAATGCAAATATAATGTAAGTAACTCTTTAGATGAGTTTATACCGCAATTTAATTACTATACAGTAGCTTTAAAGACGGGTTAAGTTGTACTTGTTCATTCTATGTGGCATATTGTTTTGTACCGCGCACTATCTTGGGGAGAACCGTCTCCTTTTACGGAAGCACCTCCAAACCTTCCTCTTTGCTTCTGCTTTCTCTCTCCCTCTCCCCTGCTACAACTTGTCCACTGTCTGCGACCTCGGTCCTGGGCCCTTCCACTCTCCACCTGCACTCCCTGTCAACCCCTGCACTGGGGGACTGTCTCAGTATCCTACAGCCCCCCCTTGACGTATAAAACCCAGTTGCACTGTCCTAGCTATTAAATAATTTCCAGACCTAATATATAAAATGAATAATTTTAATAAAGATCTGATGGTGAGACTAATTTCCTTTTTTTATGTTTTTCAAATAGATACATCGTCCATTATTGTCTGTGTCACGAGTACCAGACACCGGCGGATGGGTTTTTCAACCGCCAGTTGCTTCTCCGCGTGAACAACGTTAGCACCCTGACCATTTTGTGGGACGATCGCCAAGTACAAGTATGCCCTTACGCGGTACTAACGGCTAGATGCAACATACAGACCGTTGTGGTGGCCTAGTGCCTCGTTGTTGGAACAGCCATGCGATTATCAGTGCGACCGAAGAGCTTATTTTATCGTAAACCAACACCCTGTCTACTGCACACGAACATCGCTTGCCTCAAGACGAAATATTTTGGATCGAGAGCAAATAAAAATTCATTGATCTAAGACCCTGTGTACAGCAAAGGAACATCGTGTGCCTCGAAACGAACTTTTCGGAACGTGAGCAAATAAAAATGCTAATCGCTGAATATTCTCAAAACATTTGATGTCAAATAAATGTACTTTACCAAATTTACAATCTTGCGGTTTAATTTAAAAGTACAGTTTCATATTCCCAATTGTGGCGCGCTGTGTTGTGTGAGCTCATCTGTGTTGATTTCCTGGTTCTGTGTGGAGTCGCGTAGAAGACGCCTGGGCGCGTTTGCCTACGCAGCTCAGTCACGTCACGGATAGAGGCGGGGAATATGAATGTTTTGATCAAGTCTGTTTCAGGGGCGGGGGATTTGATTTAGTGCCGCAAAAGCAGGTGAGCCAGGGCGATGCGGCAAGTGAGAGGATTATCATAAAATGGCGGATGTTTTCAAGTGCGTTAATGGACGAAAAGTCGGGTAAGGTCCATAGGAAAGTTTTCTACGATCTACCGATTTATGCTTAAAAACACATGGCCGAACCATATGAACAATAAAAAAAAAGTCCCGGAACTATCCTTTAAGCATTTCTACATACTCTAACAGGGTAATTCATAGAATTCGGCGCATAAGTGGCGCACACGGCTGGCGCACAGTGTGGGCGTGCGGTAGTCTGCGCCTGCCGCATGCGCCAAAAGGCATGTCAGCGCACAGCGTATTCATGGATTCTAATATCCAATACTAGCCGTGGTGCAAAGTGCCGCAGCAACCCTGCAGCAGTGCCAATTATGCCCCTAACCCCGCCCTGTGCGCCATGAACAGCGCACAAATCCAGTACATGGCGCAAAGGCCAGTGGACCAGCATACAGCCCCCCAACCACGAAAACGCATGTAAAACAACCCAAGCACCCCTCAGAATACACGTCCCCCTCTCGCACTAGCGAAATCGTGTGTAAAACTCCCCGCAACCCCTCATAATACACATACCCACCTCACGCTAGCAAAATCATGTGTAAAACTCCCAGCGCACCCCTCAGAATACACGTACCCCCCTCGCGATAGCGAAATCGTGTGTAAAATTCCACCCTGTGGTGTGGGCAGCCAGTGGGGCATGCAGGTGGGTTGCCTGTGGGGAATGTTGAGAATGGATGGGGTGCATGCGTGTAATCCCGGGGTGTGCGCAGAGTTCCATGTGCGATTTCGCTGTCTGAGCGGGGTACGTGTATTCTGAGGGGTGTGCGGGGAGTTCCACATGCGATTTCGCGTGGAGTTCGGGGTACGTGTATTCAAAGGGGTGCGCAGGGATTTTCACACGTGATTCCGCTTGGAAAGCGGGGTACGTGTATTCTGAGGGGCGCGCAGTCATGATTGCCAACACCTGGTGTAGGCAGCGTGACTGTGTGTCCTGTGAGACCGCCCCCACTATGGCAGTAGTCCACTGAAATGACCGAGTGGCCAAAAAATGCAGGACATTGAGCCCCTTCTCCAATGCTCAATGCTTGGGAGCAGAGGGTGGGGGATGTAAGGTCATCTTCCCACTCCCTGACCATGTCAAGGATGATACGAGGTGGAAACCTATACCTGCCATAGACCTGGTTGTCAGGCATCCCAAAAAGGCTAGTCCGGGTGGAAAAAATGCGGGCCCTGGCTATTCTCCTCCTCCTGTGGTGTCCCACGATCAGTGCTGCGACAAATGGGGCATTCATCATAGCTGGACATACATGTTTGTTGTTTGCGCACACTTTTATACTGTGCGCGGGGACGCTTATGCCTGCCTTCCTGTGGCGGATGTGTTGCCGCCTGCGCGCGTCTTTTTGCATGCGCTTGTTTCCCGTATTCGATTCAATGAATACGAGTTGTTTGCGTGCGTGTGGGCGTTCCGTGTATTTCCCTGCAGTACTTCCCTATTTCCGCCTTCTTTTTCACGTGTTGTTCCCCATTCCGCGTGTTACGCCCCATGTCCCGCCCCCTTTTTGGTGTGTGCACCGATGTTGTGTGCTTTCCCTTTGTGCGTCGTGCACGCCGTTCGGGTTGTTGCAATGACATGTGCGCCCGTGTGCGCCACGCATGGATTTGGCACCCAACCAGTGGAAAACACGTGCAGGCACTTCCTTCAATCGCACATGTACGCTTGCTTTTTCACGCTTGTGCCACCTTGCGCCAGCTTGCGCTAAGATTTCTGCGCACATTTGTTCCATGAATCGGCCCCCTAAGTCTCCAGATTGCCTCATATTAATGTTAAGTTCTTGTAATTCAAAACAATTCCAAAGGTTAAAATGACCAATACTTCCTATGTTTTTTTGAGCATCCTTAGATTTCAGCATTCTGATAACTAGTTGACCTTTCACAGGAGTTAATTGTAATAAGTCTCCAAAAACAAGTACATGTTTACCTCCAAACAAGTCTTCAAAACCTCTTGCATGTGCAAGTCAATGAAAGCTAGCATCAAGTTACTTACTTCATCTACAATCACAGTATTTAATTTTCTAAGAACTTTTCCTACTTCTTGTGCTGTACTTGATACAAGTTTCCGATACTATAGTTTGTTGTCATGCTCTAATGATAACATCAACAGTCGATGTAAAGTAACACCTCCAACATTCAATGCTGCTACACCTGTTGGAGCAGTTATAATACATGAACAAGATCCCCAGGGATCAAACCTATCACCCTGGTTCTTCATCGTCTATATGGCTACCTTGGCATATGTGTTTGCCACTTTCACCTCTAATTTCCAGTGTTATGCTGATGACATGCATCTATCTTTCAGGCCACCCTCAGCCACCTCCTCCTCCTCACTCAGACTGTCTGTCTGCTCTTAAACAATGGTGCACTGCAGACAACCTCTGCCCCAATGCCAGCAAAACAGAGATGGTTTGCAATGGGACCCCTGTTCCTGCTTTCCCACTTTGACTCCGGCCAGCCTCCCTTGGCCCCACACCCACCTGCAAGGTGAAAAACCTTGGGGCCATTTTAGACTCCACTCACTCCTTCTCCTCTCATATTTTGAAAAATTGAACTATCAGCGACACCTCCTCAGAGGCACTGTACCTTTTCTCACTTTCTCCCAATGGCTCACTTTCTCCAGAGCCCTGGTTCTCTCCAGGATGGACTATTGCAACAGCCTCTTCCTCAACCTCTGTACTTTTGCCCTGCACCCCCTGCAACTCATCCAGAACAGAACCGCAAGACATATTCTTGGCCTCAAGCCCAGGGACTGCATCTCTCAGCATTGAAATCCCTTCACTGTCTCCCTTTGGTTGCAAGGATCAAGTTCAAGGCCCTCTACATTGCCCACAAGGCTTTCTGGGGACTGGGACCTACCTGCCTGCAATGCTGCCAACCTAAATACTGTCCCCCTCAAGCCCTCTGCTTATCTACCTCCAGCCTTCTGCAAGTGAGCCTGTTCCCCAAGCAGAGATTTGGAGGAAGATCCTTATTCTCAGTAGGTGCCTCCCTCTGGGAAGACTTTCCTCTTCTCCTGCTCCTTCTCTCTCCCCTACCTTGCTAACCTAGCTCTCTCCTCTTTCCATCTCACCCTCCTCTTCCATAAAGCTTTGCTGACTGGCCACCTGGTGTACACCAGAGTCTCACATGTCCCTAGCACCCCCACCATTCCTCTATGCACATGCCTCAGGCATGTGCAGAGAGCCCCCCTGCTGCACCACCCTCCCTCACTGCACTTGAGAATTAACCATTACCATGCCATATCAAGAGCAATCCAATTTATTTTGTACCGTAGCTCTTATTGCATTAATTAAGAAAACATTGACCTGTTCCTGCTTGTCTACTAACATACAACAATACAGGTTCGTATTGCACACAAGAACATTCACGCTTGTCATACAGTAAACCATGTAAGAACATACATTTAATTTTATAATAGAGTTCTTGTTTTCCTATATTAAGTTTACTAACCATTTCATCACCATTCAACTTTACTTTGTTGCATTGCAATTTCGACTTCCTCCATAGCTCAACATCAGTTTGAATAATTGCCTCACCAAGTACATTTTGACTTCCTGCTGCAGAATCGTGTCTGCCTTCCGGAGTCTCTTTTGCGATTTCAGTGCCGAAAGTTCTTCTTGACGTAGTTCTTTTTCCAGTAACTCCAAATACTGCTTACATTTTGGATAAGTAATTAAACTTTTTTTTTGCAAAAACTGATTCTTCCAAAGTTTCAAAACTTCTAAGTAAATCACTCTCTGCACGCCAAGTGAAAAACAACTGCAAAAGACAAAAATAAAATAATTCCTTTTCTCTGCAGATTGGCAAGAAAGTTTCATGTGGTTAATGAGACTTGCCTTTTCATGTTGCAGTAGACAACCACTACATCCATGTACTTTAAACCACCCTCTATCGCTATTTGGTTCAATATTTTGACTGAGTATCGTTGTGCTACTTCATATAAACATAGATCCTCCAACATTTTCACATCCATTTGGATAATGTTTATCCATCAAGTTGGTTTTCAAAATCTCTGTGCTGTCCGGTTCTGCTTCAGCTAACTGCTCAATTTCAGTCAAAGGCTTCAATACCCGATTTCTACTAATAGCTAGTCCAAGACTTAACCAAACTGCATTAATGCTACAGCCATACAGGGGTAAATTAGTAAGCTGATTTGCAGCTTCATAGCTAGCACACTCTCTATGTGAAAGCATCTAGAAACCAAAGCTTGAAAGTTTGTGACTGATGATAAATCTGCCCATTGCTCTTTTTCTGCTATTGTCATGTAGGTTGTGACATAATGAGCAATCTCATGTACATCACTGTACATCAGTATTTGTATTCCACAGCTGGACAATGACAGGATTGTAATAATTAATACATTTGCATTCCTTTTTTTAAAAAAATATAGGTATTTCTCAGTGACTTACCAGTGACATTGTGGTGAACAGATGACATTTGACTATTCACTTGACCAACAGGAGTGACAGGCCTTGGAAACCCAAGTCTGCACTGAGTGTAGTACTTGTCTTTACTTTTGTATTTACTTTGACAGTACTTCTCACATTAATGCTTTTGAAACCTTTCCACCTTGTTCCATAGATCAGCAGTGACATGCTGAACAGGAATGGAACAAGTAACATAATTTTCAATGAACTCCGTCACAGAGCCATCACCTTTCTTATCAAACTGAGGCGCATCTTTTATCCACAACAGCATATGTATATTTGGAGCTCCATGTGCCTGATACTCTTTCCTCCAAAAGAAATGTTCCACAAGGCCTAGTGGACCATTTTATTGATTACATATAAAGTGTAACATGGCTACAAATCTGTGACGAAAGAACTGCGATATACTTACAGGATCCATAGAACACAATTATCTTGGTGTCATGTCTTTATGTTGTCTTTCTAGGCATAACTTTTACGAATCCACTCTTCAAGATCATCCCAACCATACTCAGCACAACTTAAAGTCACAAACCAGGTTGGAGATCCCAAGTTTCTGATCATACATCTAACTTCAGAGTGTCTTCTATACCAATATCCTTTAGTTCCTCTCATTGTAGCAAGAAGATTCGTAAGTGTGCACTCTAAAACTTCATTTTTTTCTTTCACCTGTTGCAGCATCTTACATGCAGAAAGATTTTTAAATCTACTTCCAGTCCGAAGAGTATCAGCAACAGCATAACATAATGTTTAAAATTCACTTTCATACAATAAGTGAAAAATATATTCAACATTGGTGTGAAATCACAAATCTTCTGAATACATTCTTGTACAACGATATTCTGAAGCAGTACAAGTTGGAAAGAGCATAGGGAAAAAAACGTGCTTCTGATATTTTTTTCAAGATACTAATTGGTGCAACTTTCGTTGCTTTCATTTGATACAATTCTAAACTGTCACCCACAACTTCACGTGAGTGTAGAGGATGAATAGTGTAATGCTCATACAAACTATTCCTTTCTGCAACAGATAGATGCTCAAACTGGCCTTCACTGCTTTTGTTTTGTTGCGTCAACATCAAGCATAGACAAGTCTGGTACAGTCAGACTGAAATGATATTTGAAATGATATTTTATTTATATCGCGCTCGAAGACAAATGACTGCCATTGTATAAATCATTGTGCTCCAATAGAAACGACAATGCGTTTTTCACTTTTCCAATATCAATAAGGTGTTGCCAAATGCTCTTATCTTTAGTGGCAAACACCATTTACTAAAACAAACAAAGAATCTGCAATGTCACACGTCACTCCTAGTCATTCACATTTTCTCCCAAATTTAGGGGTAAATAAACAATGTTCCCTCTCACACCTTGCAGTAATCACTTCTTAGGCAGATTTGACATTTTTGTTTGCAATCTAGCAACAGCTTGGAAAGCATGACCTTCAAACATGTTCAATTTTTGAAGCACAATAGGGATTTCAGGCACTACCATATTGTTTAGAACACTTCTTGACAGAATACGTATTTGATTATAAAATCCAACACAGTGACTACAAACATACAGTTCCTCACTTGTGTCAAATCGCTCTTCTACAAACAAATATAAAGTTATTTCCAAACATCTTGAACAGTGTGTTTAATTTTGCTCTCAACATACACTAGTTGCACTTGAGACTTATAAAAAGTGTGTTGACAAGGTACACAAACAATTTCAGGACTTTCCTTAGAAGAGAACTCAAACAATGCAATACTTCTTTTGTACTGTTGACAAATCTGATCCTATGAAAGCATAGCATCATCATTTCTACTTCCTGTGAGCTTTTAAATGCATCATATTTAACATATTTCTTTAGAATTACATATGGCTCATATGGAAACTGTGACTTTTTAGCGACTCAGGGGTGTCTTTGGTGTTACAGAATCTTCAGCATACACCTTCTATGCAAACATAAGTTTCAGACCAATGCTTAGTTCTTTCTCCAGTATGTATTAGATTTAGCTTAAATCTCAAATACAAATTCCTAGCCTTCGGACATGGAAAAATGAATAATGTTGCATTTTTGGTAATTGTTTGTGAAAAAAACAATATTGATCTTTGTAGGATTTGTATTTTGTGTTGTTCTCGATGATATTAGTCCCATCCAATTGAAAGAATTTCCTTTTTACCACGTTAGATCGCTCAAATAGTTCCTTATGATCCATAGCTATAGAATGTAATAATGCTTCCATTTTCTTAACATAACGTTGGATTGATGAGGGATATTGCTTGGTGACCATTCCACAGAAGTCTTGATATAGTGAATTAGGAGGAGGATAGAACATTTTACAATAGTTCATTAACTTACGCCACCGAAATTTCGAGGCTAACAAATTCAATCCAAGTTCATGAGAGATGATTTAGGTAAGCTCAACACACTTCTCCATATTTCTCCTTGGAGCCTATTAAGAATTGATGTTAAATCCAAAATGCACAAGTCAAGACCATGCAATAACACAGCTTCCACTCTTAGGGTGTAGAATTCAAACAATGGTTTAAGGGAAAACTTCGCCTATTTATAATATAGTACCTTCATTTGTGATATAAGTGGAATTGCTTTTTGAGTCAATGTATCATTCCACATAGTCAAGGAGTTCGAATCACACAAGTTATAACCCAAATACCTTGTTTTTATCACACGCTGAATCACCATGTTGTTCATTTTACATGTGTATCTGCATACCTTTTTCTATTGGCGAATACCATTATATTTCATTTATTCGCATTAATTGCAAGATTGTTACTTTTTGCATAATCGTGAAATGCATTTAGTTTCGTCTGCAGACCAAATGGAGTGTGATCACATAGAATAATATCGTCAGCGAAAGCCAACCAGTTTATACAGGTGTCGCCCAATTTTACTGGAAAGACCACCAATTTTTCCCACAGTTTGTCTATATCACATATGTAAAGATTAAACAAGATGGCTGCCAACTGGCACCCCTTTGTGACGCCTATCTCTGTGTATATAGCTTCAGTAGTGGTTCCATCTTGTTTAATCCTCACCATATATGATGTATTGCAATGCAATAGTGCTATAAGTGCTACTATGTGCTCAGGGACTCTGTAATTTAATAACTTGTTCCATAATCTATCTCTTATAACGCTGTCGAAGACAGCAGAGAGGTCCAAAGATGCCATTTAGACCTCCCCTGAGGTAGAGGTGAGTGAAGATTCTAATAAATGGGCAAGAAGTGTTGCATTAAGTGTGATTCCCATAGATTTACGAAATCCTACCTGATATTTCGATAACATTTTCTTATTAGCAACACATGTCTCTAATTCCCTTAGCAACAGCGTAGCAAAAACCTTTGCTGACATGTCAATTAAGGATATTGGATGGAAATTAGCAGGATTGTCAATAGGCCCTTTTTGGTGCATAGGTACTATTATGGCACTTAGCCATGATTTTGGGATGATCTTAGTCTCAAAAATCGATACAGAAATTGGCTTAATCACTTTTGCTCAAAAAAAGGGATCATCCTTGAATACGCAAGATAGAATCCCATCAGAACCCGCAGCCTTAGAATATGATAGTTTTTTAATTGCCCATACAACGTCTGTCAGGGTCCAGGGACATTCACATACTATCCTGCCAGTAAGATCAGAAATATTTGTAGCTCTAAACTCTGACGGTAACTGGTATCTATGCAACATATACTCAGTCCATGTCTTGGCAGAGATAGCCGAATGGACAGTCGGTTGTGTCTTTTTTTCCCTGGGAGCATAGCATACCCCAGATATACTTAATTTTATGCTTACATAAGAGAGCAATAAGCTGTTGATTTTCTTCAAAATTTTGGGAAATCTTAATCGTCTTAATGTTTTGTCTGCCACGTAACTGTATCTTTTTTTTTGCTGTTGCAAATTCACCATAGTCAGCAGTTGAAGATTTACCACGTCTAATATCGCTGTTACATTTACGTTTAATTTCTGAAATTTGGGCACTAAATTTGCAGAAACGTAGACTCACACAGCTTTTTTGTGCGTTGGCTATAGCTGACAGGTGGAATTTCATCATATTTGGTTTTGTTTAATGATCTTAATTTTATTCCACACCAATAATGTCGTAGATCGAATACACCAAATATCACGATTTACCAAGTATGCAAATTCCCGATATCATTTCGGTTTCCATCTAACCGACTTTGTAGGTTGATCTATTTCAATTAGTGATAAATGACTAATTTTCTTGTAAGTTTCCAGCAAAAATTTCAACTTTAGATTCAGCATCAAATGATCTCTACAATGCATGGTTTTCATATCAGTAGCTGTAGCTATTTTAAGCAAACCTTCTGAAACAACAAAATAATCTATCTTCAAGCATGATGTACCTCTAAACAATTTGCATTGTTTCCGATTTGATGCATGGGACATTATATGCATATTCCAATTATAAAGAAACTTTGACCATGCCTACCCTTGTTCTGCTACACGAGCTGTATGATCATATCTTATTGACAATGAATTAGAGCAAATGTAACCACTAAGGGCAGCATTATAATCACCTCCTAGGATAACATCATACTCATCATTCCTCAGAGTTAATCTTTGAAGCATGGAATCTAATTCCTTGATAGTGCTCATACATCAGCCTGCACTCGGCTTACAATGCAAGTTAATCAATATTGTAAAGGTGGCACCAACTAGGAATTCAATGATTAATAAGGCATCAGAAGAGTAGATCAAATTTGCATCAATTTTACAAGCATTGTTAACAAGCATCAATAAACCACCAAACGGACAACCGGACTCTCCCTGCTTCACTGGGTGGTTAAAGGTGGTAAAACCATCTATATGAAGGAGATTAACCGCCATTGTCTCCTGTATCATTATTACACTTGAGCTGGATGGTAACATATTATTCGAAACACATTTCTGTAAGTTGTTAAAACCACAACAATTCCAGCTCACTATTGAAATTGGGGAAAGTTATGATTGGCTTTGTGGGGAATATATTGACCCAACGTCTTTCAGAAGAGATTCAAAACCAGCCAGTCCCTTGATCGCACTGACTACAGAAGTAAGATGGGTAATTAAGTTTTGTGTATCAGCACTCAAATTTGCACCTGACATTGGGGCACCTGATGTATGGTGTTTCTGAAATTATGTACATTTATTCATCTCATCCATGTTTCCAAAACCATGCATTTCATAGCCCAACATCGCAAAGTTTTCATTTTGTTCCCATAGGATTATTAGAATTAAGGTAGATTGAACCTTACATACCATTCTGTGATTATTAGCGATGGAAAGTTTGATCCACTCAATATCATGAGTATTGAGATTTCTTAAGGTGGGTATTTTTTGAAACATATGTAAAAGATGTGACCCATTGATTCTATCATTCCCCAGGGTCTGTGAATCACTACTCCATCCAGTAACCAATTGCATTTCCTTCGTGATCTCAACACTCCTTCGTGTTCCAGAACATCTATTTGATTCTGATTTGCTTCAACTACGGGACTTGAAATCCCACCAACTTGAAGTCCTATTTGCTTCCAATTACCTCCAAAACCATCTAAAGTTTGATTTTTAATCGAATCACTAGAAGATTCACCTTTCATCTCTTTTATTGCATAATGTGTGTATTCATGACCCTTATCCAAAAGATTCAGTATCCTTGTTATGACAGGAAAAGTATGACAGTTTTGTTCATTGAGATCTAACATGGTTTCATCAGTTACATTTTGCGAAATATTCCCTCTCCCTAATGGATTATGGGGATGGTCTGTATTACCAGATTACATTTAAGCACATTATTTTGGAATCTCCAGAAACGGAGGCGGGTGAGCACTAACTTCTGCCACTACAGTCTTTCCTGTCAAAAGTTTAACATCAAGAGCTGTATTACAGCTTATTTCAGCTTCTTTTGTAGTGTGAAGATGTACAAGGTCTCTCTGTCTTCTGGGAAAAGAAACAGGAGTGGAAGGTCCTGTAGATAAACAAATATGCCTATCTAATTCGGCCATTGTAACAGGTGCCAGCATCGAGATATCAGCAATCTCAACATTTCCCAAATATTCGACTGGTGAGGACATCTCCTGTAGATGGTTGTTCCCATTATTCATAACATCACCAGGACACTGATTAGGACCATTTAGATCACTTAAGTACAATACATGTTCCTCATTTTTATTAGAAGTAGGGGAGGAATGTAAAGCAGAGCATACAACATGCTCTTCAATATGAGCAACAGAGGCGTTGTATGGTAATTCTGATAACAATGGTATAATGGATGGAATGGTAAAAGAGACCTCTCTTATCACTTGGTCATTATGGATATCTGAGAGCATAATTTCCCCTTCCATCAGATCTCTATTTGTGTTCTTTCTTCAAACATTAGCCTTTTTTTTCTACCAGTGCCTTTAGGCGCTTACCATTTCTGAGACTGGTTTCTATTTTGGAAAACCTATAGTCGCACACCCTCCAAAATATAACTTAAAGGTTGTGAAAGGGAACACAGAGGAAACAAAGAGGGTGGAAAGAAAAAAGAAAGAAAAAAACCCTCACTCAGCTACTTTGGACCAGAGTGTAGGTGTCAGTAAGACATACATCACATAGATTGAGACAAACCAAGAAGTCAGGGTTCAAAGGAGCTTATCCCACAGTCACCCTTGTTCAACTAGTACCTTTAGAATAGTATCCTATCATAAACCTCATGCATCAATAGGAGGTATCCAAAAAGGCTCCAAGGATATTATGCCACACGGTCACCTTCAAACAATGGACATCGCAAGGAGACACATTAGAGTTGTGTCCTTCTTACTAATTGGAAGATCAGGGTTCAAAGGCAAAAAGCCCGCAGCCATCCTTGATCAAGTAATACCTTCAGAGTGTGAAAATACAGTTAAACCACATGCATCAAGATGTTATGCAGGAGGCTCCAAGGCTATTACGCCAATCGGTCACCTTCGCACACCTAATAACATGTGTAACTCAAAACAATTGATGCCTATTACAAGTGCACCCAAATTGTATAGGCAAAAAAGTGCCAAATCAAGACTCCGCCTCACATGGGCCCGCGGACACTCTTAAGCTTTAAAGAAGGTGTAGTCTCGGTACATAAATAAAAATCTATGTGTTCCAATTCTCATGAAAACTTCACAATCCTTTTAGAACAATAGGGCATAAAGTATATTAATCTTCACAGACTGCCAATGCACCGCTAGCAAACATGTAGCTCGTATAACTACTCAAATCCTTTATCATAGCATTTCATAAAGTTACACCAAATAATTCCTATTAGGTACCATGCAATGTGCAAAGTTCTGTGCCGAATGTCTGCAGTCACTTCAACAATTGCCTTAAGTAATGCATGCAGCTTTCAATTAAAGCACAACGTTAATATCAATGCGCGCATTCAGGAACAGTCATAAGTCAAGGTGTGTCCACATCCGCAGATAGCTAGATGCACTTTCTCCGAGTATGACTGTCGAAGGAACAATAAATACGTTTGAAGCTGCCACAATAAGGGCGTATTCATGCGGGTCTCATGTCAAATACACATGTGACTGTTGGATGAATCAACCTTACTGTTCCAATGAGGTGCTCAATCAAATCAAATCTTTTAATGACGACTGGGTTCTGCACCACTGCTCCGCAAAATGCAAACACGATAACACACTGCTAGCACACAGCGCAGCGCTCCGCGCATGCACGGTGTGTTTATTGATTTCCTGGATCCAAAAGTGTGGCAATAAAGATATGACTCTTCCAAGCAAATTAATAAGTTAGTCCCACTGCAATTCATTCATTTCCATTGTACTTGTGAATATAAGAATACTAAACCTAGCTCAAATCGAATTACAGAAAGAGGAGTACTATTTGGAAGTTGTAATAGCTGTTTCCAAAACTTGGATTTGAGCATGTCCCAAAACGTGTAACTATTTGGTAAGCAGGCTTCTGAGCCATATGTTAGCACTGGAATTGCTTTTTGTTTATGAAACATGATGATGCATTTGTATGAATATTTTGCAACTCTGTATGTCAATACTTTAGCTTGTGATATCAAGGCTTGTAGTTTGCACTTTATATTCAATTCATGTTCATGATCTTTCAATGTATTTGTTACCGTAACTCCCAAGTACTTGTACGACAGTACTTTTTCGAGGTTCACTTTTCCCAGACTCCACTGGTACAGATTCTTCCTGGTATTTATCTTATTCTGGCAAACCAGAATTTGAGTTTTAGCTGTGTTTATTATAAGGTTGTTCTTGAGAACATACGTGTTTAGTGTACTCAACAAATTTTGTAATCCAATTGGGGTTTTGGACATGAGAACTAGATTGTCTGCGTACAGAAGATAACGTATTTGTTGGCAGCCTAATTTTGGGGCATCACTCATTGTCTGTAGAAATGCATTTCTTACATCAAGGATTAATATGTTAAATAACGTGGAGGCTAAAATGCACCCTTGCTTGAGACCTCTCTGTGTCGGAATGCTGGATGATAGGGTTCGATCAAGAGTTAGCCTGACCTGCATGGTGGTGCTGGTATGCAAAAGCATGATCAAGGCTAATAGAGATGGAGGGCAGTTGTAATTCTTAATTTCTGATATAGTAAGACCCTATCAATCAAATCAAACGCAAGCCTAAAGTCAACAAATGCAATATATATATATATTGATTTCGAGCAGCATATTTAGATTTTATCATGTTGCGAACCGTGATGTTAGGAGTCGTTTCCATTCCTGTCACAAAGCCTGCTTGGAGGGGTCCATTAATTGTGTGGTCATTGCCCATTGATTAAATTCTTTTAATAGAATTTGAGAAAAGATTTTTCCGGGAGTGTCTAGTAGCGCAATCGGCCTATAGCTATTTGGCATTTCCTGTTCTCCCTTTTTATATGCAGGATTGTTTGAGAGTGATTTACCAGAGTGAATATGTTGAAGAAGCTCTTGGCCCAAATGGCAGGATGTTGTTTAAATAAGTAATTCGATAAGACATCTGGACCACAGTCTCCAGACCGGCTAATAGATCTTATACATAATAGTATATCCTTAAGATCAAATGAGAAATTAAATGTTATCTCCAATGTTAGTGAATCCAGACTCAAGCAATTTACTGGTGGGGTATACAGGTCATTAGTACCCGGCACGCGTGGTGCAACGGGAATACAGCTTGTTGATTGGCTCATTTGTGAACCATACCACACGGTATTCCCTTGTACGGCGTGCGTGCCGGGTGATCTGTTCCCGGTGAGGGGTGTGGCAGCCCCTCAGCCAATGAGGAGGCTCGAAACAGGGCAATCTCCACTCCGAGTCTCCCCATGGCTGGAGGCTTCCTTCGTCCCCCGCCGGGGACTCAGGTAAGACTTTTTTCCCCCCTTTCCTCCCTCCTTCAACCCCACCCCACTTACCTTCTATCCTGCGGTCTCAGGCGGGGGACGATGGAAACCTCCAGCTGTGTGGAGATTCGGAGCAGGGCAATCCCCGCTCCAAGCCTCCACATGGTTGGAGGCTTCCATCATCCCCCGCCGGAGATCGCAGTACGTTTTTTTTTTTCTTCTTTCTTCTTGCCCTCCCTTCTGCCCTCCCAACCCCACTTACCTTCTTTTTTCTTCTGGTCTTGGGAGCGAACGCGCTGGGAACACTTCTGTTCCCAGTAAGTCCGCTCCCATTGGCCGCCATGGATAGGGAAAACAGACTACGTTTTCCCTTTCTTGGTGGCCATTTTTTTCCCTGTTTGTTTTTTTTCTGTTTCGAAAAGCACGAAACAGAAAAAGAAAATGCCATTAGTACCCCAGTCTAATGGGCTGGGGTGCTAATGGCAATAAGAACCTCAGCGGCGGGCCAATACCGCCCACGGTAATGCCCCCAGGGCTTCGTTAAGGCCCTTGCTATGCTCGGGCATGTAACTACTGCCCCGGGGCATTACCCTGGGGAGGTATTGGCCCGCCACCTCGGGTCTTATTGCCACAGTAAAATCCTTTACCCATTTGTCTTCAGTGACACAATTTGCTTGGATTGTTCCTTGATTACCTTGTGACATTTGATACAAAATTGCCCAGATTTGTGCTATATTTTTAGATTGCAATTTGTTTAACATGTTTGCACCATCCTTCTGGTAAAGTGCGGCCTGTTTTGCCCGTAACCAATTCTTGTATTGAGTTTTAATTCTGGCGAGCAAACCAATTCTCATTTCTCTAGGCTGTTTTGATGCTTCACCTTTGTCAGCTCTAAATTTAGATTTTCTAACTTTCAATTCACTATCATAGCAGTGTAAAGGTTGTTTCTGTCTTGAGAGTTTAGATGGATTGTGCTGCAATACTTGCATCATGTTACTGTAGGTAGTATTGTAAGGTTGCAAACCTGTTGCCAATTGAGTTAAGTTATTTACTACAGAGTTGTTAAATGGCCATAAAGATTGCTTCGAACATCAGAGTCTATTTTCTCTAGGGTTGATTGTTAAACCAGTGAGCTGGCCACACTTGTGTTCTCCCGTTTTCGGGTTGGTAATGGTCCATTTAGTAATTAACTGATCATGATCACTTTCATTCACTTTCATTACCCGGAAGTCCAAAACTGCAGGAATAGGAGAATCACAAAAATGTAGTCAATTATTGCACAACAGATACCTCGTCGCCACGTTGGATGGGGGAAATATCAGACTCAAACAATCCATTGAGCATTACTAAGTGTAAGGTTTTGGCCAATTGTTTCCATTGTATTGCTCTATTTGTGGCATTTGTAGTCATTTTTTGTATACAATTCAAATTGAGGTCACCCACTATTACTATATGGCTGACAGATGTATCTTGAGGAATCAACACCATTAACTTGCTTAAGTCCTCAATGAATCGAGTGTCTGATATGCCCACCGGATTCCAGTACAGGTTTATCATCACATATACACAAGATTGGATCGTAATTTTTAACATTTGCATAAACGCATTCGGCATAGACCAGAATTCTGCAAGTGTACCAGGTATAATTTTGCTAGCAATAAGTAAGCCTGATGTAGGGCGTCCATTGGTAACTCTGCTAGCCGGGTTTAAGAAAATGTCATATCCATCCCATAACAGATGATTCATAAGCCATGTTTCTTGTAACATTACTATGTCATATTCTAAGAGATTGTTCTTGGAATTGTTTAGCAAACATTTGAAACCTCTTGTGTTCCAGCTAGTTAACATCAAATTACTGTTTTGGTTTGGCAACGCTAGTTATTTTTTAGCTCCACTTCCTCTACAGGAGCATGCTTTTTGAGTCAAATATTTATTATTGTATACAATGCGTGTGGTTTGACTATATCATCTATGGTCTTAAATGTTGCCTTCTAATGACCAAACCTCTTCTGCTAGAATTACAAACCCCATGTTAAATAAGCATTCTTTTGCTAGCCAAATTGTGTTCTGTATAACTCTAAAATTCATCCACAGTCTTACAGATGATACATCTGTGTCCTTTATGAATTCAACAAGGGCTATAGCTGTCAACATGATGTCTTCAAGTTGGGGAATATTGGAAAAGTTTGCTAAGACCGATTTTCGATTTAGATCATATTGTGTTATCGGATATGGGCGAGAGGACAAGGTTAAGGAGTATAGAGCTGGGCGCTTGACTGGTAATGTGGAGACCACATATGCTGCTGCTCGCGACCTCTCCACTTACATCATTTGTACTAATGAGATTGGCTAAGGTCGTTTGCAGCAACTGTAGAGCTTGAGAGGACATAATTGGCAGGTTTGCATTGTCCTTAGGATTTCGTGGAGAAGCTACAATGTCAGCTTGGTTTCCAGTCAAGGGCTGAGTTATCTGGCATTTTGTAGGTAAAAGAGGGGACTTTTGAAACTCAATCTTCTGTGGAAAAGTACGATTCGAGCAAACAGTGGAACCATCATTTTGGACCCCCGTGGGCTCTTTATTCAGGCTAATGTGAGGTTTCGGGGAGAATACAACCACACTTTCCAAGGATGTTACACTGGCCAGGTTCATTGTTGACATACGACTCACCATATAGGCATCCCCAGCCTTACAAATCTCCTTACGATGATCAATATCTGCCTAAAAAAAACAGCTTAATATCCAACTAGAAAACGCACACACACAGCCACAATATTTGTCAAGGGTACTGTTATACTGCTTAGTTCACACTATGATTTCTTATGCACTCTCATTCATATCACATCTTCACATATCACATCTTCCAATCCAACCTTTATTTGCAAATGTATTTTCTGTCAGACATAAGCATAGCATAACACGTGATACTGCTTCATCAGTGTCCTAAAAACACTGAAGTAAAATATAGAAAACCCTACTTTCCAATTAATACCTATAAACTTGACCAAACGAGACACCTGAGCATGAACATACTTATCTTACAAATACAATAATTCAAAATGTACATAACATATATAAAAACAGACTATCAAAACTCACCTTCAGCTGCTCCAAATAATGTATAGATCTTTACCATAAACAAACACAGAACATGCACAAACTCTGAGCTCTGGGATCAGATTGTCAAAACTGCTGTTGGTACTCTTGTTCAGAGGAGAATTGCCTAGCATTTCAGTGCTGGACTGCCCCAAAGCAGGACAAAGACTGATATGCTTTGGAAATCTGTCCTCTGTGAAAGATAGTGAGCTAAAGAATCTGGGTAAGGCCCTTGTAACCAGGACTAATGTCTGGCAGAGGGACACCCAGGACCCCTTTTCTTTTTTGTGCATATTTTAAGTAACTTTGGGTCTAACCCTAAGTTACTAGGGAATCCAGACGTGGACCTCTTGCTCACTATTCTTAGAGAGACATAGCTCCACCCTACTGATGAGGTCCAACCAGACCGAAACACGTGTTTGGCATTGCTGTTGGTACTCTTTTTTAGAGGAGATTTGCTTAGCATTTCGGTGCTGGACTGCCCCAGGGCAGGAAAAAGATCGATATAATAATAATAATTAATAATAATTAGGCATTTATATAGCGCTGCGAACCCTCAGGTATCTGAGCGCTGCTTATTATTACCGACGGTGTGTGGTGCTTTGGATATTTCTCCTCTTGAAAAATAGTGAGCTAAATAATCTGGGTAAGGCCCTTGTAACCAGGACTAATGTCTGGCAGAGGGACTCCTAGGACCCCCATTGTTTTTTTGTGTGGAATAACACTTACTTTCACATCAGCCACACTCCTGCCATGTGCACAGTGAGAGTTCAAAAATCAAAAGGACAAAACTGCAGAAAATCGTGGCTTTTATACTTTCCAAAATGAATACCAAAAAGAGAGGACGATATACCAATAAAACTACTAACATGGCTGCCAGATCTTCAGCACAAACTATCACTAAGCCCTACAAAAATGCAAAAGTAACAACAACCAATAGCAAACAATGAAAGTGAAGGAAATCTATTTTCTCCCTAGCTACCCTCTTTCATAGCCGTGGCTATTCGACGTGGCAAAAGATCTTGGTGTGTACCCGCAGCTACACGAAAATGTTTCTGCAAACCCAAAATCAAAATAAATTGGCCTGCAAACCTTCAAATGAAATAAGTGAATAACTAAGTACATAAAAAACCGAGACAAAGAAACTGTAATGTATCATCCACAGGAAAATAAGATTATTGCACACAAAATGTATGTTTATAGACGAGGCCACAAATATAGCCGCGGCTACTACATGTCTACAAAACACACGGCATGTCATTTGTCCTAATATAGTCACAGCCTACAGAGGGGTGCTGTGGATGTATACCACTGAAAAGCATTGCAACAAATAATATTAGCATCATCAACCATTTAGGAACTACAACACACACATCATACATACCCCTCTCATACAAACTACTTGAAATTCAAAGTAGGAATAATTTTCCTGGAAACAGAGAAAGACTGCAGGTATCATCATGGCTGGAATGAAAACGGTGTGGCTGATTGGAGACAGTTGGCTATTTTGCTGGCTGGCTTTTTGTGAGAAACAAAATATTACCATGGACTTAGGTTTCACACATTTCACAATTAAATGGGTTGGTATGCGAAGAATGCACTGGTTTCAAATGTTTCCAAAATGTTTAAGTCTGAGAAGTACAGGGCACCCAGCCGTCATACTCATTCATTGTGGAGGGAATGATATGGGAAATATAAGAGGAGTGTCCCTTACTTCAATGATCAAACAAGACAGGGAAAAACTAATAGAAACATTTCCTCACAAAATCTTTATCTTTTCCAATCTAACTCACAGGCAAAAATGGAGATGGACCACCAGATTTAGTGATTAAATTGATAAATCCTTGAGAAATGTTTAAAACAGTTTCAGCATTCATGACAGACCACAGCCAATTATGTTTTTCAAACAACAACATACAGTTCTACATGGCCAATTTCTAAAGACAGTACACCTATCCGATGAAGCAAATGGAGTGTTCCTTCATAACATCAAAACAGTACTCTTGATGTGCTGAAGTTCTATACTCAGTGTTCCCCAAACAGTGCGACCATCATTTTAAGGACTACTTATCATATATAAATACACAAATACAAAAAAAAAAACATTTTTGTTATACTCGTGGCCACAGTTCTTTGACCTTTATCATAGCCGCGGTTAAAAAAAATGTTAGTTGAGAGGGGGACTGACTTTAACTTTCAAACCACTATGCATCTTGACTAATCAGTACAGAACAACAATGCTCATGTACTGATATGAAATGTTAATAATATGTAACAATAAACTAGGTAGGCTAACATTCTGCAGCCACACAATATAAAACCATGATTGAAAATACACACACTAAAATTCTATTGTACATCTAAAACTACACTACAATTCCTCATTTTCATATTAATTGTGTTAAACTATTTTCTTCTATTTCTCTCCAAAGTCTCACATGCTCAAAATTCTGAAAACACACATCCAAAATAAAAAACACTCTCTAATACCTACCAAGTCTCTGACCATGACCTTTGGACCCCCGACAAGACTATACCTAAATAAAGAACTTTCAAAATTATATATAAAACACTTACACCCCAAACTATATAGCCGCGCATACCGAACTACACACACCGCGGCTATCTGTAATTCTTTGTAGCCTCAAATATAGCCACGAATATCGCCAAAAAGGCTGAAAGAAAAAAATGCTTCCATACCCTCCCAAGCCCTCATCAATTGTCCCCTTCATCTGTGCCAGCTCCTCCGGCTCCCCAGACGGCGTGTTCACCTCCCGTGCCCTCTCCCTTCCACCCCAGAACACACGCTGCTTCTGTGACTCAGTTTGCAGCAAGATGTCAGCTATTTGTGGCTGTAGCCGAGGGTGTTGAAAGCTTTGTTTGTGCTGCAAACTCTGTCCCTACACCCCCTCCAACTCCCAAATTGCACTCAGTGCTCTCTGGCCATGCCACACCTCTACCCTGGTGACATTTGTGTTTTTTGTAACCTACAAATAGCTTTTTACTGCGTTTCATTTTCCCATAACCTCGGCTATAGCCTTGAATATCTCTTGCATCGGAAGAAACATGATGGCGGTCGTTTCATTTCTGGAAACCATGATCCTGCAATGCACCACGGGAGATATAACTATAATTTTTGTGGAGATGGGAGCACATGTGCCATGGTTTGGTGCCAAAATCGTGCTTTTGTAAATTTTGTGGAAATGCGTCCAGTAGTTTTTTTTTTTTTTTTTTTTTTTTTTTTTAAACAGGCACAATGTGGGTACCAAAAAAATAGTGATATCTGGCTCAGAGCACAGAGCCACTTCCCTTTTCGCTCTGCGAACAGGGCTCCAATTGGACCAGGGAGCCGCGTGATGTTCGCGGACAGACGATGTGCCCACTGATTGGCTGAGGGAAAGCGTGATGTGCATCAAAATGTCCCAAAACAAGAGACTAGGGACTGGCCACAACCACTACAGCATCATACGGCCATGCACCCAAGATTCTGGCCACTGGCTATAAGCATTGTAATAATATGTGGGCAGCAATGGAATTTGGCTATTGGAAAGAAGTACTGCAATAATATGTCTATAGTGATTATACATACTCTATAGCAGTGTACACTTTTTGGAACACAGTGAGACAGTACCATTGAAGTAGACTTATAATTTTTTGGTATATAACACATTGAGGTGCGGGTGTATTTGTCGATTGGTTTGATGCATTGGGGAGTTGTTGGTAAGTTTGTTGGGCATATTTATTTGTATGGGGATTTCTTGTGACATAATGGTGTTGTCTGTAATGTAATATCCTTGACCACTGCTATGTATGGCAATTGGGTTTCTATGCTCTTGTGTGTATGTTTTTTCATTGAAATGTGGTTCTGTGTTGGTTGTGTGAATGCAGTCAACTACAGAGAAGTTTGCAAGGAATCTTTGTTGACATTGGCATGTTTCGAACTACTTTTTTGTAGTTTACTGCTTAATTTTGTTAGTGGTTTTATTCTTCTTAAAATTAATATAAACTATTTCCTTTTGAGGAGCATTACACTATCAATGAGAGATGCCAGGATTTGTTTTGTGCAGTTATTTTTAAGGGTTGTGCGTTATTTCTGTGTTGTTTTTATTGTGACATAGACCATGGTGGAACATTTTGTGTGAAATGAAAGTGCAAGTGCGTTCAAAAATGTTATTGTTCTGATTGTTCATGCATCTCCTGTTAAGCATACTGTGATCAATTCTAAAAGTTTTTCTGTGCATCTTACCTTACTTTTTACTCACTTTAATAAATGCGAAAACAATTTATTGGTTGCAGTTATGTTGTGCTAATGTTAACAGTTGATGTGGTGCCCTAAATTCAAATTCCCCTGCTGTAATAATAGATGTGCGCAGTGCAGTTGCAGAGAGCCAGTGTAGCGAACTCGTTAGTGAGGAAAGTACCTATTGGCTGTTCAAAAAGTAGCTAAATTGCCTAATTTCATAAATGCCCATGTGTATGATGGGTGATTGCCAAAGGGCCAGTGCAGATATCACTGTAGCATTAAAAAAGTGATATATATTACTGGAACTTATCAAACGCATCGTTTGGATGATTGTGTACAAAATGCAATATGCAAATATGGGCAAGAGAACGAATGGAAGTAGAATTACCAACGTAGATCAACATTGGTAAAATGTACTTACTGTGCCAAAGTCTACCGAGCTGCAAGAGCGAGAGCGGGCAAGTATGCAACATGCTAACATTGATGGAAGGAACGCACGGCTAAAGTCCACGTGCCTACATGTATGTGCATTGACAGTGCTTCCCGTGCCATTGTAGTCCGCTACTGTTTGCTTTCGTGTCACTCAATTTTCAGATCTACATTGTGCAAACAAATACTATAGTTACTCTACATCCTATTAACAACTGTTGTAGGAGCCTTTCATGCTCAGCAACAGAGGCACACAGCACTACAGTTCAACGTTATAGTACTTGCATTGTTTTTGAGGGTTACACTTCTTTCTGTTGGTTTGGAAAGTTGTGTAAATGACGCAAATCTCTTAACCAATGGAAAGAAGTTGAACTCTCCACACCAATAGAAAAAATAGCTAGATTTCTCGCTAACCACATTATTTGAGCACACAATTAATGGAGGACCATGATTTCTGGTAAATATAGTGAAACAATTGCCAAGGTGTGAAGACTGCACAGAGCACATTTTGTCAGAGAGGGGATCCCCCAGGCTCGCTATAGGTCTGTTTTGGCTCCTGTTGCCTGTGAGATAGGTAGGGGCGGAGCCAGAATAGTGCTTGTCGGGCGAATGTGCTGTGTACGCCTGCATCCCCCACTCCCTATTGTAGCATGCAAAGCACGTTCTTTGTTTTTTTGTTTACTGTTTCAAAGTTTTTTTTTATGTAAGGACTATTTGGTGCTAATGCTGGTCGGATTGCAACATCCGACTGTATATGTGAACCGGATCTGGCGTGAGGTGGCACATTGAGCAGCGCTGGTTGTAGTTCACAATGGGATCGAGAAGTATATGTAGAAAACAGGAAGACAAATATGTATGTTTTAGGTTGAAGTACAGACAGATGTTTTTATATCGTAACTGAGAACATTAGTGATGGAAAAGCGAATACAGTGTCCACGGACAATGTTTACCTACTGCCCCGAACTGGGACTTCATAAGTTTGTAGGATGTAACGCTATGTTCCATGGGACAAAGCGGTTCACATATCACTACTTTGTATACTGGTGATGTTTATGGCATGTAGATGATTAATAGTTCAAATATGATATAGCAAACAACCAAGAACAAGGCCAGTTTGTATGTTGTTTAATTAGTTGTTATACATGGAGCATTGTGGTTGTTTTGAATTCCAATAATAATATTATGTAAACTTCAACTTACATAATTTCGGGAAATTCCATTGTGCCGGTCTGTCAATGGCGAATCATTCTGTAGAATGGATCCCTGAAGTGTAAGCTAGCTTTTGAAATGTACACTCGCAATATAGTAAATGTTATCATTTTGTGTGGCTATTGGACAAGTTGTGTCCTTCGAACTGTTGCTGACTTGCACTGAAGGCCAAATTACAAAGGGAACTTGTTCTCTGACCTCCAAGTTAGAGACGCTTGGTTTGGATTTAGTGAAAAGATGCCACAATAAAAAAACAAAGTACCATGCAAGTCTTAAATAGCATTTTGAAATAGGTTACGCGCTGTGAACGTGTGAATATTCCAGATTGGTGTGTGTTACTGGAATGGTCATAGATATATCATCTTTGCAAGAAAATTGCATAGAAAGCCCAGCTTACTCTGGTCTAGAACTGTTAAATTCACGAAGCGCAAAGGGGGTTATAGTGATTGTATTTATTCCACTGTTTAACCATTGTGGTATCTCATGAACATTGCTGGCGTATTCTGTCATGATGTAATAGTCGATTAGCATATTTTTGTACATGTAATTTGTGAGAGTGAGAGTTACTGTTCGCTATATCAATAGATTTGTTCAGGTACGGTTAAATTGCACTAATAAAAACCTATATAAATTCAGTAAAAGAACGTTGTTAAAGGGACATTATGTTTAAGTTGCACTAATAAAAACCTATCAAATTCAGTGAAAAAACATGTTAAAGGGACGTTATGGTTACAAGTAAAACCGAAAAACCCTAGAAATTTGCTAGTTGTGGTAAGCTAAGCAACCATAACTTGCACAACCACTTTGCACTGCTAAGACTAACACCCATGACATCAAAGATGACATCACAAATGTCATTGATTACATCACATGTGCATGTAATTTTCATGAAAAGTTGCTACAAGGGATTGTCATTATAATGTTGGCGGAAAACTATCAGAGGTCATTGGGAGAAATAACATGAGATAAATAGTTCATTAAACAATGCATTGCTATGAACACCATTGTATTACAGATTTATTTCCAGTATGGGAAGCTATTCATGTAGAAATGTAGGCATTGTGTGTAGCATGCACCATAGAGGTGCAATATTTTTTATCTTGCCATGTTGGAGAGTAAAATGATAAATGCTTTTGTGTGAGAGTTTTGTGTATTGTGAAACATGCAATAAATAGCTATTAATACCTCACTTACTAGATAATTGTACGACTACACACAAAACATAAAGGGACCACAATGCATACAAACATGAACATATCCAGGGAAAGTAAAGTAAGCCAAAAAGGAGCAGTATTATCAGAAATTGTTCATAACATATCTGATTATCTTCATGCACAGAAATGAGTGCTGTGTTTTAGGCTTCCCTTTTCCCCTATGTATATGTATCATATGATGTGAGTGAACCCTAAGGAAAGTAGGGTTAGAACATATGAGAATGGAACGGTATACAAATATAGTACCTTTTGATTTTTTGTTTCTGACTGTCAGTGAAGAAAAATATGTGGCCTAGATATGTCAGTGAACAAAAAAGAGGGAGCCAGACATGTGATGTCATCAGTGATGTGTCATGCACACCTTTAATTAAACACGTGTTCCAGTATATGCTACTCCTCTAATATTAAAGACGGCTGATTTAAAGTGTATGGTCAATATTAGCAACAAAATTATTAAACACTTTTTTATTGTACATTTAGTTGAACAACAGTTTCTTCTAAAGTATCAAATGGTTTGTTATCTGGTTGCATTTCAGCAAGAACATTGTGCATTGATAATTGTTCTTCATTCTTAGATAGTGGTTGGCCAAGAGGATCAATTACATCTGAATTTTAATTTGATGTTGGTTGCTGGTTATCTTTTGCCAGTTATGTTCTTTTCCTTCACCGCCCACATCTCTGAGGTCTCTAAAAAGTCAACTTTCCTACTGCACCTCCTCAGAGGTACTCTGCCTTTCCTCTCCTTCCCCAGAAGCTCATGGTATCCCAAGCTCTGGTTCTTTCTAGGTTGGAGTATTGTAACAGCCTCTTTCTAAATCTACCTGCCTCTACACTCCGCCCTCTGCAACTAATCCAGAACAGGACTGCAAGACTTGTCCCTGGCCTCAAGCAATGGGATCGTATCTCTCCAGCTCTGAAATCTCTCCATTGGCTTCCAGTGGATGCAAGGATTAAATTCAAAACCCTCTGCATTGTCCACAAGGCTTTCAGGGGCTGGGTCCAGAATACCTTCAGCTATCACTCTGCAAATAGCTCCCTCAGGGTCAGTCATTTTTCAAAGAAACGAGCTGGAGGTAGATCTCTGTCTTTGGCTGGGGCCTCCCTCTGGAACAGCCTCCCTGGCACTCTAAAACTTGAGGAGAACCATCTCCGGTTCTAGAAGCACCTCAAGACCTTCATCTTTTCTTCTGCCTTCGCTCCCCCTCTCACCTGCTCTCACCTGCTGATCTGTTCTCTCTTTGCACTGTGCACCGGAACACCTTCTGTCCTCCTGGCCCAGTTACCTGCTCACCCCACCACCCTCCCACACTGCCTCCGGGCCACCCCTTGCACTGGGGTCTGTACCTGTACCCATAGAGCCCCCCTTTTTCTTCCTGCACTTATCAGACCTACCCTGTCTGCTGCCTTAAACCTAGCACTTACAAATTGCTGGCTGCACTACCACTGTTTGGTGCCTTTATTATTTATTTAGTGTTATTTATCTGTTTCTCCTCAGCTTTGCACCTTTCACTTCTCCCCCCTTCCAAGCACTTTTCCCCTCCCCCTCTCCCATGCATTTGCGCGTTCTCAATGTCACTGGGCCTAGTAAGATCGCTGTTTTGTTCTCCCCTGTTCCCCTCCCTTGCCTTGTCGCGCTTTGAAACACTTGTGTACGAGCGCGATAGAAATAAAATATCAATATCAATCAATGTTTCAAACATTTTTTCTTGATCAATATCTTCATCAGCACTTTAATAACATTTTTAAAATACGGATATTTAATGTGTTCTTTATGATGTGTAAATTCTGCTTTAAAACAATTCTAATATTCTATTAATTTTGATTCTTTCTAGCAAGGTAAAAACCGCTGTAGCATGCAAATGTAATACAGCTCCTTTTTCTAATGAAGCACAGGTTAGTTTATTGTGCTCCACTAAACTTTGTTTGCAGGCATAGTTTAAAATGAATCACCGTTTTTACTTTCAAAATGTCTCTTTTCAAAATGTTCTTTAACACCTTCATGAGAATTGTAATATTGTAAGATTTCATATACACACACATTTTCTAAATGATCAGATCTATCAGGGCAGTGGTTATCAAGCATTTTCTTTTTACTCTATCCTCATGGACTGGGTTATTGATAGCTAACATGTCTATTTGATAATAAGATTTGAAAACGTTACACCTGCTGCCTGGGTAGCACAGGTTTATCCACTTACACGTTTCCCATAAAGTTGTGGTCCTGTTAATCTATCTGTTGCTTCATAAGTTCCACATTCACTGTCTGAATGAGTTTGTAACTCCTAAACTAATTAAACGTGCTGAAAGTGACTTTTCTTTTGTAATTTGCTCCCAAAGATCTTTGAGTTGACATTTTTCTTTAGATTTGGATGAATGGTGGTATGTATCTGCTTACAGCCAAAGAACTGTTAGCTGCATATTGAATATTTATGTTTGCTATAATTACTGTTGATTCACACCCCATTCTTGGAAATCCAAATCAACATCTTTATTAGAAGCTGTCGTTTGAATTGCATGTTCTTTTACAAAAGTATGTGCATTTGTGATTTTGAAAACACACTAATTTGTCGTGCACATTTTGGCTTTTATCAAAGTTTGTAATTTTGCAATAGAGTTGCTGAATGACTTTTAACTATCTTCAAAATATAGGGGCGCATCCTTCAACCCATAAAACCATATGTATATGCAAGACTCCTTGAGCTTCATATTCCTAAAGTGAGTTTAAAATGAAATTGAACATAGCATGGAATCGATGAGAAGAATATCTTGATACAAATACTGGATCAAGTTAACAAAGTTCATTTGGAGTTAAAGGGCCTGATTTACAAAGCTTTCATTGCGGTCATAGGCTTGCAAAACAGGGGGTGCAAAGTTAAGGTGACTTTAGCTGAATTGAAACATGTCTGTGGGATTGTCGCAGAGTCCAGCAGTATTTTTTACTGTCCGCGACTGTTGTGGAGCCGAACATTACTCTGCAGGCGTATTTTGTGGCACAGACACAAACATCTGTCTGCTGACTTTTAAAGGCTTTGGGGGTGATATGTGCTATATTACCACACTGACTGTTTTTTTATTCTATAGTTCTGTAATGAAATTATGAGTGTAATTAATATTTATGCATGTTTGTAATACAAATATATAGTTTTGTGGTTATGGAAAGGTGTAGAATATTTTTGATATGTTTGAAGTATATTGTTGTGGCTATGGCCAGTGGCCAGATTCTTTAGTAATTATGTAATGGATGTGAATATTGTGAAATTAATAATGTGGTAGACAGTGTCGCCAAGAATCTGGACACTGCCCCTGGCCACAGTAATTATGTAATGCGTGTGACTATTGTGTGATTAATAATGTGGTTACTGGGCTTACATATAGTAATATGTTTGTTGTGGGTTTTATGAGAATAAAAGTGTGGCTGATGGTTGTGGTTAAAAAAGTGCACTTAGTTCAATATGATATGGAGGGAATAATCTGTGTTAGTCAGTTCATCATAGAACATAGTTTGCAAAATATAAGTAGTCACAGTTTTTACACATAGAATTTTTTTTGACCCTCATAAGTAGTTCATTGTATGTACTATGTTTTGTACAACATTTGTGTGTGGTACACTTTTGTTGTATTAACATGTAGTAATCATTGGGTCATTGGGAAAAAAGGTGGATTAAAAAACATTTTAGATATTTATTGTTTTAAACTTTGACTGTTACATGTAGCTCTGAAACTTTGGTTCTAGTGGTGTTGAGCTGTTCCTTGTGCAAGCTGTACGTCATACAACAAATGTGAAATATATTTGCGTTGATTAGATAAGTAGTTTCCATTTTACAGGTTTTTGTCTAGAATCATTTTTATCTGAAGAAGTAGTGCCATCTTCATCTGCATCTGTTTACCAAAGAAAATACAGAAAGAGTTCAAAATTAAGTAAAGTCATGCAGAGAGAAACCCAGTGTGTGCTTTACATCAGGTTGCACAAATTCAGTCTTAAAGTCGTAAACGGGATCTAAACGTACAGTTGTATTCATTTATTTGGATTTATAAAGCGCCCAGCGGCCCGGAGGCATTGTGGCGCTGTTACAGGATATTCACTTGGTGCACGTTATACATGATATACAGGGTATGTACTTGGTTCAGGTTGTGCATGAAATACATGGTATACACTTTGTGCAGGTAGTAACTTTGTAGCAGGAGTTATTATATACAGTAGATGACACAGTAGAGGGGATTTGCAGGTTACAGAGTGAGTGTGTTAGAGAACAATGTATGAACGGGGTCTAATTGAACAGCTTTGTTTTTAGTGCTTTCCTAAAGGTTATCAGGGATTCTTCCTTTCTTAGACTAAGTGGAAGTGAGTTCCAGGCTTTGGGGGCTAGAACCTCAAAGCAGGAGCTGCCTGTTTTTGCTCTTTTGAATGCAGGGACTGAGAGTTGGTATGTGTATTGGTCACGTTTCGGTCTGTGGGCTGGTGATCGGTGTATTCTTTCCACTAGGTATGCTGGGGCAGACTAGGTGACACATCTGTGTGTTATGGTGAGTGCTTTGAATGTTCTGCGTTCTTTGATCGGGAGCCAGTGGGCATCTTTCCTTGCCTGGGAGATGTGCTCTCTCTCTTGGGTATACCGAGTGCAGCTCTAAGGGCACTGTTTTGTGCAATTTGCAGTCTGTTGATCTTGTTATTGGAGGTGCCTAGGAGTAGAATGTTGCCGTAGTCTAGTTTTGCACCAGTTGTGGCCCTTGTGATGTTGAGGCAATTTTTATGGGATAGGTATGGTGTCACAGCGTTTATGATTTTTGAAGTGAGTGCTGACGCCGATGAGATGGCACTGACCTGTCTATCCATTGATAGGGTGCAGTCCAGATATACTCCAAGTGTTTTGACTGTGTCTGAAGTTTTAATGATGGTGTCCTCAATGCTGAAGGAACTATAGTTGTCGTCTATTTTTTTAGGGCTTCTTTTGGGCCTACTAGCAGTATTTTGGTTTTTTTCACCGTTTAAGCATAGACCATTTACCGCCATGCAGGCCTGGATGCGTTCATATGTGTCTTGGAGTTCTTGAGGCCTGCTCATATTTGCCTGTTAAAGGTAAAAGAATTTGGGTGTCATCGGCATAGTTTGTGAAGACTATGCCGAAGTCTTCTAGGTCACTGAATAAGGGGAGGGTGAAAAGGTTGTAGAGGGTGGGGAAGTGCATGATCCTTGAGAGACGCTGCAGCTGACAGGTGATGGCTGGGCAGATGACTGGTCTGAGAAGACTCTCATAGCTCGACCGTCCAAGAAGGAGGTGATCCAGTGGGTAGCTTCTTGGGAGAAGTGTGCTGTGTTGCGAGGTGTTTGCACAGGATCTTGTGGTCGACCAGTTCAAAGGCAGCCGAGATATCTAGGAGTAGGAGATGTGAGGTCTTGCCTTTGTCCATGGCTTCAAGTAGTTGGTTTTTAAGGTCAAGTAGGGCTGACTCAGTGTCATGGTGTGGGTGGAAACCTGACTGCCTTTTTCCCAGAATGTTGTGAGTTTCTAGGTAAGTCTGGATCAGTAGATAAGCAGCCTTATCCAGGATCTTCAGCAGAAATGGCACGGTGGTGATAGGACGGTAGTTGTTTGGGGCGTCCGGATCCAGGGTGTTTTTTTTTAACAGGGGTCTAACCCATGCTTCCTTAGGCAAGTGGGACATTGCTGGTAGCGAAGGAAGTGTTGATGAACGTTGTTACAAAAGGGGCCAGAGTTGTAGCACAGTCTTTAATTATGTTGGCTGGGCAGATGTCTCCTTTGCACAGAGATGGTTTGGTCTGTTTCATGATAAGGAGGACTTCGGGAACTGTGACTTCCCTGTTGGCGAAGGGTTTAGGTGTGTTTGTTATGTGTACCGTGTTGCCCTTTGGTAAGATGGTGGGGGGTTTAGCTAGTGGTGGTGGAGTGGTTTTGGGAAGATTGTCAAATTGGGATTTGATTTTGTTCTGGAGTTTTTTTATTTTATCTAGCATGGCATGTTGGATGTTGTTGCACCATGTTGTGTTTTTTTTGGTAGGTTGTGTGGAGGTGGGTGAGGTTGTCAGCTCATTATAGATGGCGAATAGCTCTTTGGATTGAGAGTTTGCTTTTCAATTCTGTCATTGGAAGTGGCCGCTTTTACTCCAGCTATGGGTGTTTTGTACAGTTTAGCAGCTGTAAGGTATGTGTCCCTTGTGGTAGAAGTGGGGTTTGACTGCCAGGAGGTCAGTGCTGTTCTTTTGATTGTTTGAGCGTCTTGGAGTTCTTGGGTAAACCAAGAGTTTGCATGGAGTCTTTGTTTAGCTTTTTTCTTTTCTAGTGGGGCTACAGCATATATAATCTCTTTGAGCGTAGTGTTGAACATCTCAACTAGAGTTGTAGGGTCGTTGGCTGTGGGAAAAGCCAGCACTGACATTTCTAAGAGAGGGATAAGCCAGTCTGCAGTGAGTAGTTTTTTTGATCTAGCCATGGTGGCTGGCGCGGGTATATTTAGGGTACCTCGTAATTTTGATGGTAAGAAGAAATCTAGTAGGTGATGGTCTGTCCATGGGCGGGGTGTGTTAGAGCTGATGTCGGCTGCACAATTGTGGTCCGCGATCCAGTCTAGGATGCAACCTTTATTATGGGTCGGTTTGTTCACTCGTTGGGTGAAGCCTAAGTCATGGAGAGCTTTGGTGAGAGCTTTGCTTTGCTTATCCTTTGGGTCTTTGAAGCCTAGGTTGATGTCTCCTAAGAGTAAGGCTCTTGAGTTTGTTTTGAGGTTATCGCCTAAAATGTAAGTGATGTTTGCCTGAAAGTCAAGAGTTGGTCCTGGTTGTCGGCAAACAGTGTGTATTGTTATTGTGTCATTAGGTGAGGGGGATATTTTTACTGATAGCAGGTCGAAGTTGTCAGCTTCTGATGTTTTAGCTGTCTAACATTGAGGGTATCTTTGAGGATGAGGGCAACCCCTCCTCCTTTACTTCAAGTACTGTCCTGGCGTAGGAAGGTGTATCCTAGGGGTAGTGATTGGCATATGGTTGGACCAGAGGCTTCGTGAAGCCAGGTCTCAGTGATAGCTAATATGTCTAGGTCAAGGTCTGTGATGAGATCGTGGATCTCTGTGGCATGCGCTGGGAGGGATCTCGCGTTGATGAGTGCGCATTGGAACAGTGTTAACTGGTTGTTTTTTTTTTGTTTCGTCTTGGTCGGGGTGATATTGGGAGTTTTAATATTGCTGAATGTTTTGAGTGGGGGAGTAGTAGTATGGTTTAGTGAGTGATTGGAGTACTTAGTGATGAAGGTTTTAGAGGGGTCTGGGAGGCGGGTGGAGCGGCAGCCTAGCCTCTGATTATGCAGGTGGAGAGGCATTGGGTGTGTGTTCGTTTGTGTGCTGAGGGGTGGTTTAGTGAAGATGGTGTGGTTCGGAAGGGAGTCAGGGCGTCTTAGGATGGTGGTACTTGTGGTCAGAGCTGGTAGGAAAGGTGTGGGTGGTACCTTGTCGGAGCAAGGGAGTGGGGGTGACATCTTTGGGATGAAATGTAGAGACGTGTGGGATGGTCACCGGCTATGCGTGAGGAGCGAGAACGGGTTTTAGGCTAGTTGGGGATTGGATAACCCGACTTACAGTTGTGTGTGGGACAGAGTCATTTGAAGACTGGGCACAGGGTGTGAGGCAGTTGTTGGCTAGTCATTGCATTTTTTAAGGGTATACTGGCAGGGGTAGCATAAACAATGTTAGGCTAATCATAAGCTGGGGCACAAGAGGTATATGCAGTTGTATGCTAGTTCGAAATTGCAGATTTTTTTAACAACGTATACCGGCAGGAGTGGCAGAGACAGTGTTCGGCTAGACATAAACTAAGGCACAAAAGTATATTCTTGGTGCGTGTGACTTAGAGTTGTCTGTGTTAGTGGATGTGTCATGGGTTGCTAGTAACACAGATTAGCTTAGAGTACTAAAATACCAGTGAATCAGTTATGCTAGGTGTGTAATGCTTAGATACTTAGCAGCAACACGGAGGCATAATGGGCTAGATACAGCAGAGTGCTGCTATAGCGAGTTGGCATGGAATGTTAGATTAACAGTAGTACAGATCTGTCAAGGCAGTTGGGCAGGTGATCTTTACATTAGTAAATTTCAACAGCTGACAATGTGCTGACCACAGACAGTTTAGGCTGTTCTTACATGAGACTGCTCGCAGTGCAACAGTAATGCATATGAGATAGTAGAGACCCAAAGCAGGAAGAGTGTCATGATGCTAGAAATAGCGTAGTTAGCAAGTATAGCAGGGTCAATTATTACTTCATGTTTACGGTCATACGGAGCGTGCAGATCAACATGAAATCATTACAGAGAAGGCATTTTAGTAATGTTAGGTAGTTGTAGCAGGTCTTCGGGTGTACACCTGAAGATCTGTAGTACACAATGTTCAGAGTGGGTAGATTGAGGGGTGTGCCATGCTAGACAGTAATAAGTTAATGCAGGCTTTATATGATGCACAAGGGAGTACTTACGGGGGTGTAGATACAGGAGGCACTCTGTGGCCCGTCGTGGACAGGTGCAGAAAGGACCTTTTCCTCGCCCTTTGCTGAGGCCGGCTTCTCCTTGCCGGCTCTGGTAGGGGCGGAAATGGCCCCATGAGCCAATCAGGCACTGCGGGCTGGTCCAACAGACATCAACACAGGATACGGCCGAATTCTCTGGTGGCCATGGAAAACGTTGCTGGCAATGGCGCAGGCACCAGCTGACAATCAGCCTACGGGCTACAGCTGATCTGGCGTGATTTCACGCTGTGTGCACAATTCTATTGCTTAGAGCAATATTAGCGCTGTGTGCGCTGCTGAAATATGTTGGGGCTCCTATGATCCCCAAATAAGGAGAAAGCTGTTTCTGCAGTCATGGGTGGACGGGGTGGGGAGAGAAGGCTCCTGCCTTCTCCTCCCTGCTGCTGCTGGGCTCTGTGTGACTTAGTTCACCAAAGATGCTGCTGAAATTAAGTCAGAGGTGTGTTTTAACCCATATTTTCACCTGGGAAAGGGCGCTTAGCCAATCAGGTGGCTAGAATAGCAGAACAGAATATGTCTGCTTTACATCAGGTTGCACAAATACAGTCTTAAAGTCTTAAACATTATCTAAATGTACAGCTGTATGTGAGTAAGATGCCCAATGGCGCTGCTCAAATTAAGTCACAGGTGCATCTTAACCCATATTTGCACCTGTGGAAGGGCAATTAGCAAATTAGGTGCCTAGAACAGCGGGCAACAATATATATGTTCTGTCATTGTTTCAGTCACCTGAGCCGCTTGTCTTGCTGGTGCAATTTTGTTTTGTTTTTGAATGTTGGGACGGACCAGGGTTTAGCCTCTCACTGTTGCTTCCCCATCACCCAATCCCTACCTTGAAGACAATGAAAGAATCTGATATTTACATTGTTTTAAACTTTGACTGTTACACTTGGCATCAAAAGTATGGTTCCAGATGTTTTGATGTGATTTCCTCAAAAACAATTGGTCAAGGGAGATTTTGCTGATTTTTTTAGTTTTTGTTTGGGACAGTTCAATGCAAATGTAAGGAGTGGGAGACCGCGTCGCCATCACCCCCTCTCTCCCCACCACCACCTCTTCTATTACCCAAACCCACCCCCACATATATTTGCATATACATTCCTCCGGATATATTTGACAAATTCTCCCTCAACCAATTCTGCTGCGGCAAAACCTGCCTATCCCCTTCCAGAAGTGTTGAGCTTTTCCTTGCACATGCTGTATGGCATACAACGAATGTGAAATACACATTTCTCACACAGTGTTAGTAGTTTCACAATCCCCAAAACAAGTGGAGCTGATTCATAGTTTTTGAAGGAAAAGTCAATGTGTTATACTTCCATACAGTTTACCAATATAGGCACTGGTAGTAATGGGCACATTTTAAATCATTGACCACTGTATTTTTTTTTTAAAGAAGATAATACCATGGAAGGGCACGTCTAAATGTTTATCTGTATGGTGTCTTCCATGTGGAGATTTGAATTGTGTAGATGGTGACTGAAAGAAGTGAGCACTTTGTTTATCTGCTGCATGGTTTGTTTGTTTACTTCTGGCTGCTCCTTCATCTCTTGTAATTGTTCCACTTCTCCTTCTGTTTCAAGAATTCTTGCAGTAGAGATGTTTAGACCCACTCGGTTTGTTTGGTTGTTTGTTTATTTATTTAGTATGGCGCACAAAACCCAGAGGTAACAGGGCGCAGACAGAGAACAGGAAGGTACAATTACATAAAAACCTAGTTACAGGATAAGGCATACATGAATAAGAGGCATAACATTACATTGTGTGGACTGTACATATATGCATATAGAAAATAAATTGCTTACATATTTACATTTTTGATGCTGTACATAGAGGCGGTCAGGTTTGATTGAGGGTATATGCATGTGGGAGGGCTTAGTCATGGGGATCATTGGACCATAACCAGGTGTGGGTGTTTCTCCTGAAGCAGTAGTAGGATTGGTCTGTCCTAATGTTGAGTGGGAAGGCTTCCAGTGTTGGGCTGCCAAGACAGGGAAACTACTGCCACCGGTTTTCTTTTGTCTGAATTTGGGTACCTGCAGGCAGTGGGAGTTAATCGATCTGGTGGGGCGGGTGGAGTTTTTTTTTAGCTATTCTGGCTGCGAGATAGGGGGGGGCTGCATTGTTTAAACATTTGAAAGTGAGTGATGCTGTTTTGAGAGAGATGCGGTCGGAGATTTTGAGCCATTTGCTTTCTCTCCTTTTGTTGGAGATGTGTTCCTTGGATGGTAGGTTCAGGGCTGTTCTGAGTGCGTTGTTTTGTAATGTCTGTAGTTTGTTGATCATGCATTTTTTGGCTCCTAGGTACATGGCATTACAATAGTCGAGTCTGGATAGTATTAGGGCATTGACGATGATGATGCAGCTAGCTTGGGTGAGGAAGGCTCTGCTTGCCCTGATTAGCTTGCATGTGTAGGCGGTAGAGGATGCTAGTGAGTTGACTTGTTTTTTTAGTGACATGGTTGTATCTAGGTGAAAGCCCAACGTTTTCACTGTTTTGGCCACTGTGATGGTGTTGCCATCAATGTTGAAGGCCTTATATTTGGGGCTGAGTTTTTTTATATTGGTGTTGGATCCGAGGAGCAGGATTTCAGTTTTCTCATCATTCAGGCATAAGCCGTGTGTGGCCATCCATGCCTGAATGATGAGATATATTTTGTTTACCAGGGCCGTATCTGAGTCGAAGTTGCCGAAAGGGGTCTGAGGATCTGGGTGTCATCTGCATAATTTGTGTAAGAGACACCCAGTCTGTCCAACTTGTCAAATAGGGGCTTGGTAAAGATGTTGTAGAGGGTGGGGAAGACGCAGGAGCCCTGGGGTACCCCACAGGTTATTTTGATGGGGTCTGCTGTGGCTAGAGTGGAGAAGACCCTCATAGTTCGATTGTCCAAAAATGATTGGATCCAGGTTATGGCCTCTTTCGAGAAGTGGGCAGCTGAGGCCAGGTGGTCGCACAGGACTGCATGATCCACCAGGTCGAACGTTGCCGACAGGTCGAGGAGGAGTAGCATGGCGGTGTTCCCTTTGTCGTTAATCTCTTTGATCTGGGTTTTAAGATCGATTAGGGCTGTCTCAGTACCATGCTGTGGTCTGAAGCCCGACTGAGGAGCACCTAGTAGTTTGTGAGTTTCAAGATATTGTTGAATTTGCAGGTATGCTACTTTGTCTATTACCTTTAACAGGAACGGCACTGTGGTGATGGGCCTGTAATTGGTGGGAATAGCAGGGTCTAGGGTTTGCTTCTTGAGGAGAGGCAGGACCAAAGATTCTTTGAGGTTACTTGGTATGGTGTTGGAGGAGAAGGATGCGTTGATCAGTTTGGTTATAAAAGGGGCTAGGTCCCTGGCCGCATCCTTGATTATTTGGGGACGGCAGTTGTCACCTTTGCAGTTTGATGGTTTAAGTGAGGCTAGAACTCTTTCTGTTTCTGGGATAGATATTTTGGTGAACCTGAAGGGATTCGGGCCTAGTGGGTTGGTTGCTTTAGCTTGGTTGCTGGGAGGTGCTTCGTTAGTGGTGACGGAGTCTTTTTTTGTGCAATTTTGGTATGGAGAGTTTTGATTTTATTAGTTAGGGCGTTTTGGACGCTGGTGCACCATACTTTGTCCTTGATTATGTTGTCTGGTGGGGGTATGGGGGATTCTAGTTCCCTTAGTATAGCAAATAGTTCCCTGGTGTTGGAGCTAGATTTTTCGATTCTTTCATTGAAGAGATTCTTTTAGTGAGAAGGATTTCTTTTTTGTATTTGGCCGCAAAGAGTTTAAGTACTGATTTGTTCTCTTCTGTGGGGGAGTTGCACCATTGCGTTTCTAGTTTCCTTTTGTGCAATCTAAGTTCTTTCAGATGGGGGGTGATCCAGGCGTTCAGGTGGGCTTGCTGTTTGCTCTTTTGCAGTTTAAGAGGGGCAATGATGTCTAGTCCTTTCTTTATGGCATTGTTGTAGTTTTCTGCTAGATATTCTGGATTTAGGTTGTCGGGAAGAGCATTTAGGGTAGGCAGTAGTAGTGGTAGAAGGTTGTCAAGGGTTATGTTTTTTTTTGTCTCTTGGGCGCAGTGGATGTGCCATGATTGTGATGGTCTGTCCAGTGTTGGGGAGAGGTTTTGGTGATGAGGGTGTCGCAGTTCAGGGTGGCAATCCAATCCAAGGTCCTACCTTTGTTGTGGGTAGGGGTAAGCACTCTTTGGATTAGGCCGTGTTCATCTTGCATATTGGCTATAGCTTGTGCTGATTTGTCATTGGGGTCATTTAACCCAAGGTTCAGGTCGCCTAGCAATAATATTTGGGAGGTGTCTTTTGTGTTGTTGGCTAGGATGCTGGATAGGTCTGCTTCGAATGAGGGTGCAGCATTTGGAGATGGGCAATTTGGCTCGCAGGATTTGAGAGGTGCTTGAGGCAGCAGTCTTCGCTCGAGGTTTGTTTTAGCTATGATGGCTAGGCCACCTCCTCTGTTGTTGGGCCTGTCCATTCTGATTATTTGGTAATTTTCTGGGATGGCTATTGAAAGTGCTGGGCCTGCTGCTTCGTGCAGCCATGATTTGGTGATTGCCAGGAGGTTGAGGTTGTTTGTGGATAAGTTGTCTGCTATTTTTGTGGCATGGGCCACTAGCGATCCAGCGTTGATTAAGGCTGCGGATATAGTGGCAGTGTTGGGGGTGTTTTGGGTTGTTATAGGTATAAGTTTGGGTTGGGTGCTGTTATGGCAGGGTGGGGTTTGGTTAGGGTGTTGCGAGGTAGGTCTCTTGTTATGGTAGATGGGCTCGTAGAGGCGGGGTAGTCTGGCTCGTAGCCTGATGTTCCTTTCTGTGGTCGGACAAGGTGCATTTTCAGCAGGGTACATAGTTGTGACAGCAGTATAAATGGCAAGGTGTAATAAAGGTATGAGGAGGTACAGTGGGGTGGCTGTTTGGCTCTTGCCTAGGTACATTGTACAATTTTGATTAGGGATAATCAACAGTAGTGTGGTGTGACTATTATATGGTAGGGCTGTTCTGGCTACAGTGATAGTGGGAGGGTACAGCGACTAGCATCAGGTAGGGTCTGGTGGCTACTGTGGCAGCAGAAATAGTAGTCTGATGCCAGTTAGTATAGGGCAATATCAAGTTAGGTACAACAATTGGTAGTTGATGAGCTGGCAGAAACACACTAAACATTGAGGATACTAGCATGCTGAGTCTAAAATGTCATGGCAGCTAGATTCGATTTTGGTGCAGGTTTACAAAAACACTCTAAACATTGAGGATACTAGCATGCTGAGTCTAAGCATTGGTAGGCAAAAAATGCAATGTGCAAACAGGCAGGTGCAATTTCAACAGTGGGGGTTCATCTAAAGATGGGCGAGTGCCTAAACATTTATAGCATAAAACAATGGACTACTGAGTCGCTATGCACTGGTAGCATGGGGCACTCAAGGCGGGCAATTATACAGATGGTGCAGCATATATGTGAGTCTGATGTTTAGGCAGGGTGAGCATCATTCATTGTGTAATAATGAGTCTACAAGGATGGGGAAATGGTGCTGGAGCTGCATGTGGTATGAGCAGGTACTCCTCACCAGAGAGTTAGTCGAACAGGCGTGGGTCCGGCTCCCGTCCTGCAGGTCCCCTAAGGTAGGTGGGGTAGATAGGCTGACTGGGTGGACCAAATAGGGCAGCGCTGATCATCAAGTCTGAGGTGCAATCAGGCGGCAGTTATCTTGTAGTTGTGTACTCTTTGTACACAGAAAGCGGCAGTAGAATGATTAGGTGTGTGGCAGAGGGGCGTCATGCATTCAGCAATGCGGGCAACACAAGTGTTTTAGCATCAGGTGTGAGTTACCCTTGGTAGCGGTAAAAGATCTCCCGCCTAACTGTGGGTAACGGGATGCGGGACTGCCGGAAGTTGGTGGTGGGCTGCTCTGGTAGCAAGGGGAAAGGATCTCCTGCTCCTATGGACGCTGCTGGCTCACATACAGTATATTGTGGATGTAGAGCACAAACGTAGGCAAGGATTTAACAAAGGTTGCAGGCGTGATAATGAAGGAGATTAAGCTTACCCAAATTGATTAGGGGGCCGCCACTCTCCCCGGCTAACAGCGGCAAACAGAAGCCTTTATCCACGGCCTTCCTCCGCAGGACGGCTTCCGCCTGTCGGTGGCGCCGATTGGAAAAAATAGCTTCCTGTAGCCTAGCAACGAGGTTCAGCCTCGTTTTGACACCGCACTGCACCGGCCATTTTGTGGTCAGGCGTAGATGCCGAACCAATTCAAATTATTTCAAGATGGAATGCGGGAAACAAGAATAGATGCAGCCGAAGCAGGCTGCAGGTACGGCCAGGGTCAAGGGGTACCTTTAGTATCCAGATGCCTCGGATGCTGTATTCTGTGCAGTGTGGTCATCGTGTGGGAGGTGGGAGGTTGGGGGTTCCAGCAGACTGCTCCTGCAGCTGTGGGATGGGGAGGGCTCCTGCCCTCTCCTGCTTCCACGAGATGAACTGGTGAAGAGTTGAGACAGTTTAAAAAACAACTGGCACAGTCAGTTGGTGTGGGTTGTTAGAACTAGCTGTTGCAGGAGGTTGGAGAGTGTGGGAAAGATTCACAAGGGAAGACTTGAAAGTGGTCGAGACAAGAGAGGGAGAAGCGGTAGGAGAAAAAACATTTCTCTTTGACAAAGGAACTGATTGATGATTTGTGATTATCATTGAGGCCCATGTCCTTTTCTGTTCTTTGTTGTATGTTTCTTGTGAGCTCTCTGAGGCCTTCGGGCATGTTGGCACTATGTGCAAACTCCATAGAATAAAATAGGAATTGGGTGAGGTGGTAACATTACAAGGAGGTGGTAGTGAGTTGGAAGAGGTTGCATCCTCAGGAGGAGATGGCAGTATATTGATTGACAAGGAAGCATCTGTAAAAGGTAAGAGTACATAGGAGGAGGAGGCAGTATGAGAAAAAGGTGGAAGTTAATTAGAGGGGGTGACATTGTGAGGAGGAAGTAGGAGTAAGATGTGGAAGAATCAGCACGGAGAAGAGGTAGTAGTAAGTTGGTTGATGTGGCAGGCTCAGATGGAGTTGGTGGAGGAGAGAGAGCAGGACTCTCCCTAGTGAGACAGAAAAAAGAGTTGCAGATTACTGAGCTGGTCCAAGAACTCTGAATTGTTGGGTAATGTTTGGTTTATCCTTTCTTTGTTTCTACCATTTATTAAAAATAATGCCTCAGAACCTTTAGTGTCAAGATTTGTGTATGTCAGGCCTGAGCCTCCTGGCAGATGGAATCAGAAGTGGAATATAGTAAGGCTATAAAGGAAGACAGACCTGCTTCCAAAATGAGGCTTATTTGCCTGGACCCTGTGTCAGGATTTCCCAAAAAAGCTAACCCAGGCTCTGTAAGCTTGGGCTTATACATCATTGAAAACAAGAACATACTACCACCCAGGCAGTGCTCTACTTTCTACAGGGGTGAAAATGACTATGCTGAAGGGCACATATAGGCATTTGTCCCAAAATCCAGTATGGTTGTTAGGTAGATCATAGTTCTAGGATCAGGGGTCATTGATGCAGATTAACAACGGATGGTCCACTTTCTCCTTTTTAAAAAGGGCAATGAGGTAATGTATGTGTGAAAAGTCGACCTGATTGACCAATTAACATGTGAACAGCATCTCCCCATTGAAGAAGAGGTGAACCCCCCATGGACACAACATTCAGGGGGGGCAATAATGGGGTCAGGTCTTCCTGCTCCTCAGTTGAGAGGATGAACAGTCTAGAAGAAGAGGGAGAACCTCCTGATGTCAGGCCCCTTCCAACACTAAAGGACGAAGTATGAGGCACCAACATTGTCTCTAGCCTAACCCAGTGTTCCACAGTAAGGTAAGAGGGATAGAAAGACCAGGTTTCATTTGTTGTTCCCGCCTCATTTTATTAGGGTGTTCATAGATCTAGCAATCTTTCATCTTTTTATGTAGGAGCGTCTGCTAAGTTATTTATTTTTTTGGCTAGGGATACATCAACAATTTCAAAATCAAAAATCAAAAAACAATGTTTTTGGTGCCCAGTCTTTTGGAAAATCTCTGAAAAGAATCAATGATTTCCTGGGCAATTGTAAGGCAGCCGTCGGGGGAGAGGAAAGGTCTAGAGGCATTTATCAATTTGGTGGTGTCGGCAGCCAAAGAAGAGATAGCGTTCACTTACCGTGTAAGAGAGAGGGTGCCATCCATGTAAACTCCCAGTGTCTTCATTGAAGGGGAGACCGAGATTGGGGTGCCATCAATTTCGAAGGAGGTGTAGAGGGTGACAAGCTTCCTAATCATAGCTGCAGGGCCTACTAGGAGGATCTCCATTTTATTGTGAATAAGACACAGGCGGTGAATAGCCATCCAGGCCTGGATGGTTGAGTAGACAGAGTTTTGCCTGGTGCAGTCTTCCTGGTAGATGCCGGTGAAGGGGAGTAGTATTTGGGTATCATGTGTATACATCCTAATCCTAGCCCAGTCACCTTGTTCCATGCCAACAAATAGCCTGTTGCATTCACAATACGACATAACATTTGAAGAACGTTGTTTGGAAATTGGCATCTGAAGATGCCAGCAATACTGAGCTTTTTTCTTTGGGCTCTGTTTGCATGTCAGAAAATGCTACACGCATCTACTAGTTTCCCCCTTTCAAACTGGTCTATGCCAGAGAACCAAGAGTGTGTTAGACATTTTGAAGGAGGGCTGCGTAGGAGAACTTGACACCTGGTATGGAATAGGGGTGTTCATTCAAATCCTCCCATGAGCACCTCAAAGTCATCAAATGTGTAGTTCAACATCAATTGGCTGAAAGCCAGGAGAAGCAGCAGAAATTGTATGACTGAAGAACCCAATTCAGGACATTCATAGTGGGAGGTCTGGTGCCCATCCTGTCATGCCTGAAAATAAACTAACTGCTATGTGTCAACAGCCATACAGGATCATGCAAGTGCATAGCACACATAATAATTGGGTACAGAAAGATGACCGTCAAAAGTGCAGCCATGTTAACCATGAACATTTTCTTGAGGCATGGCTACAACTAGATTAACCTACATACATTGTACCTTTACTGGTTTGTACCAATACCCAGCCAAACCCTGTCTTGATCTAGTTGATTCCCGAAGATCTGCAGTCTGGTGAAAGGTGATGTCTGCATACACACTTGCATAATTTCTCAGATGTATTCTGTGAATGCCAAGTGAGAGCTCATATCATGGCATATTAATGAGAGTCCAGGCCATGGAGGACAGTTCCACTCTGACCATATTACCTCTCAGAGGCCTGCAGGCTGGAGTGGAAGAGGAGGCTCAATGAATGATAGATCTTAAAATCATTAAGTCATCTCAGAGCAAATGGTCCTCAGAGATTGTCCTATTGCCAAACCTGCTGGCCCCTGCTGGTTCTATATCAACTTTGGAAAGATGAAGGAATTGTCAAAATATGATGTATATCAAATGCCGGCAATTGAATATATTATTGACAAGATCTCACCAACCAAGTACGTCTCTACCGTTGTCCTCATGAAGGGGTACTGGCAAGTACCCTTGGCTGTGGAGAACAGAGACACCTTTGGGCCTGTTTCATTTTACAGTTCTTCAATTTGGCCCACATGTTGAACCTGCCCAGGGGTGGTTTGGAGATAATCTCCTGGTGACCCTGCTTTGCCCATGGCACGTTGTTGGGGACAATTACATGAACACAGATAGTGCTGGAGACCTAACCAGCCCAGAAACCTTTCACAGTCCCAAGAATTAACAAATAAACACAAAATAAACAATCAAATTGAAGCTCTGACCCATCCCCCACTTCTCATAGACAGCTCCTAAAAGGGTCAAAGTGGGAATATTGAGCATCGAAATGGTAGGCATCCTCTTTATAGTCTTGAACTGGCAATATATAGGGCTGAAACAGTCCCTGGTGGACTAGACAGCCAATCCTAGGCCTTGAGTAATCACAGAAAACAGGTATTGACCAACAGTTAATCCTAAACATGAGGAGGTGTACATAGAGTACAAAAACCAACACACTGGTGTGGATTTTTTGGAATACCATGGTTATGGCAGTTGGCTAGAAAGATTTGCCAGACATTACAGGAGGTATTTTGGAAGAATTGGTAAACAGAGAGGGAGACCGTGCAGGTGGAGTTGAAGCAGTTAGGAACATCACAAGGCAGTATTAAGTTGGTGAAAGAGGTAACATAATGAGTAGGTTGTAATTATTTGGAGGAGGTCGTAGCATAAGTAGAAGGCAGTTTTACAGTGGGGGGAGGGATAAAGATGGGGAAGTAGTGATTTGCTGGATGAAGTAACATTTGGAGGTGGTGGTAATGAGTTGTTGGAGCTAGCAAAATAAAAAGGGAGGAGGAGAAAGAGGGATTCTCCCTAGTGAGCCATTGAAGGAATATTGCAGTGGACCAATTCTGTCCTAGTCAGGCAGTGCTTCAGGCAAGGAGGCCAATCAATGCTTAGGCAGGGTTCCAAATGGGGATGTCCTGGATTATTTACACCAGAACGGATGTCTGACATTACAACAAGAACGTTTAGTCCTTGGATTTGGATTATATATCCCTGTAAAGACTAATTATCTTATGAAGAAACATCTGGAGCTTGGAGCTTTTGTTTCGGACATTGGTTTGTCGATAATCTTTATTTGTCTTTACATTTTCTTGAAAATAAAACCTCAGAATTGTGCATTCATATGTGAGTCTTGTGTCTGTTCTGCTTTAGTCTCTTGCCTCTTCCCGTCCCAATGTGTACACACGTGAATTCCCTTCTCTTCATTTGATTTTGTTTCCCTACAATATGCTATGTCACTTTAGACAAGTTCAAGTTAAATTGTGCTCCTTTATATGGGGAGAATGAATGCAGCTAACATGCTAGAAAACATACTGAAAATTGATGCAAGTAAAATAACTGTGGAGAGCTAGCATTTTCTGAACAATATATTGTACCAAGAAAAGTCTAAAATGAAGATTGGCATTGCAGCCATGTAATATCAAAGGCAGGAAAATCCATGTAATAATGATCAGAAATATTTGACAGGCAATACAAGAAAAAAACCAGACACCATACGAATATTACCAAGCTAAAAGAGGCAGAAATGTAAGGCCTTACTAACTTCTCCAGAAGGGGCCCAGCAATATTTGGTTTCTGGTCTTCACACCGTATTTCCTGACCACCTCTTAAAGATACCAAAAACTAGGATGGGCACACAGCAGCCCCGAAGCAGAAACTTTCAAGGGAGCAGGTACGTCCATGAAGAGTCCTGTGAGCATGTGTAGGAAGCAGATCGGCAAATGGGGGGTGGCCACGCACATTTGTTTCAGACATGGGGGTGGGTCAGAGAGTCATCTTTGCTTTGGGTGGGAAGTGGGGACACAACTGAAAGGATGTGGTGGGGAAGGTGGACATAGGAACAGGGTGGGTAAGCAGCATATGGAACGTTCAGGGGTGAAACCCCTCCATGGAAGCAGAATCCTGCCCATTGGAGTCTGTTCATCAGGAGGTCTGAAGACATAGAACCAGATAATTACGGCTCCTAGAGCCATAGATTTGAGATGAGAACTATTCATGGTTCAATTTTAGAGGTGTGAACCTGCCCCCCTTCTCTCCTCTGAAGCACACTTATGGCCTCATTTATATCAACCATGCCCCCCGATTGGCCTCATGTCCTCCATCACACTAGCATTTCAACAATAGATTAAACATAGTTCATTTTTTTAATGCAAATGTTTAAAATGCACTGTGGCAGTCTGACATGCAGTAGGGCAGTGGGCATGTTATAGGGTCATTTGGGAAATGACAGCTGCCTGCCCCCCCCCAAGAGGGGACCACATAGATTTTATTCCAGGTGACATCAAACTATTGCTGATGAATCTCTGCAAAACCTCAAAACATGTTCTAGAACTCAACCCACACAAAAAGGTAGTGTGTGGAATCCCCTAACTTGTTCAATCAGCACTACTTGCAACAAGCTCAGGTGTCTGCCTACAACCAAGATGTTGATTCAGGAGACAGACACCACTTCACCAAGACATTACATCCATGCCTGCACCACCTACATTAATACAATAATACAATTCAGTAACACGAGGCGAGTATACTTCTGGCTGTGCTGCAGACATACAAGGATCAAAGGTTAACTACTCAGCATGTCCATGCAGCAAGAAGGAATTCGTTTATTTGGAAACATGAAAGGGCAAAAACATGTTTGTGGCAGCACTGATCACATGCAAAAGAAGGCTTAATCAGGAGACAAAACCATGAAATCTCTGTTGTCTGAAAGTAGCAATTAACATTATTAGGCACAGCTATCAGAACATTTCTGTAATTAAAATATGAATATGAACAAAGTTTCCGTTCTGGTATGCTGGCATTCAGCTTTTCTATTGTCATATCGTGTGCCAGTGTTGCTAGAACTGCTGTTGTAAACAGTCATATACTAAAGTGCATTTACAGATTGGTGTTACCTCAGGTTCATGTGTTTAAAATCTAGCATAGATATTTAACACATGAACCTTTCCCCTAAACGGTTCCCTGAAATGGCAGACTGCATTTGTAACCATTCGAATTGGACAATAGTCTTGGCAGCACTTTCAGATCCCGAGGCTTTAATGTAACTATATAAATACAAAATTATTAATTGTGGTCTTTCTACAGTACATAAACCTTCATTTGTGTAACCTGGTGCTAAAAAGATTAATTTCGTTTTTTAGAAATCTCAATAGTATTCAAGCTTAAAATAAATGTGAATCTACAAGGGAAAATGGAATGTCATAAAGTTAACCAAAAAAACTTAAAATAACTTAATTTATATGGGTTTCATTATTCTCTAGATAAAAGACTACTCAACATAAAATCAGGACTTGCAGTTCAAACTTTTAAAAAATTCACATGTTTACATCAATTTTTAAAAGGTTTTATAACTAATGAACTCGGATTTCTTTTGGCATGGCATAAAATCCATTTGTACAGTTTTTAATTAAGAATGCAGCCTATGCAATTAAAATTAAGGGTAGAGACTTCATCAGATGTCCTGTGAGAACCGCAGTCGAAAAAATTATGTAAATGCTGCATGTCCTAAAAGCATTCTCTGGATGTTGGAAACACTTTATGAGAAATATCTTCGATCATGCAATAAGGACTTGAATAAAGTTGGTAATTAGGAGCATTTAATTTGCCATGTTAGGACCTTGTTTATCACAAATCTCTTTGGTGTGTGATGTTTGTTTTCCCACCTAACCAATGGGATTCTCTTAAACTATTCCAGTTTAAAAAAAAAAAAAAACATGCTCTCGAATCATTCTTAAAATATGCAATGCGATTGTTAATGCAAATATCACACTACAACGTAGACAAGGGAATTACTAATGCAGATTTTAATATTTAAAGCTACAAGAACCATTATTGTGAATATTAGGATCTTTTTACGTTGACAGTGATTAAACTTGCATGTGAACATATTAACTGCATTACCTAGGCCACATATCTGTCACGGTTCTATTTGATGCATTTCTTAAAGGGAATTGCGCGTGGTATGACGAAAATCGCATTGACGAGACGTGTGTTTTATATGCTCACATACCAATCAAAAAGTAACATTGATAATTACACAGAGGATTAATATACATTTAATATTTGAGATTGCACGCTTTGGATACTATATCTATAATTTCTTTTGGTAATAATCATATGGCATATAGGCATACAAAAGATGGTTAACGACAATATAGTGTTTGAATTTCAACCTCATCATCCCACAGAATGAATAGGATTTTTAATATTTGGCTGGAAAGCTTGCTTAGTGAGTTACGTCTTTGCTGCTGGGCAATAATCAGGAGCAAATGTCATGCAGAAAGGTTTCTTTTGTGGGCCATGGCCAACCTCTGTTGTGTTGTACATTTTATTATATGTAATGTCTAAAGCATACGTAGGCCGCCTTGATTCCTGGCACGGTGTCTCCCAAATCAGTTATAACACCATAACAAGTTTCAGAAGGTTGCTCTGAGCTAAAGACTGTACCTCAGAACAACAACCTTCTGAAACGTGTGCACTGGAGATGTGCATTTATTTTTTTATCATTGTACGGTTTGATCTTGCAATTGTATGTGGAAGGGAAGAGTGTTCCTACATTGTTCTGCCTACTATGAAATATTTGGGGCCTTTCGTTTGTTTTTAATCTGGAGACATTAACGAGCCAGATTGAACCACATTTGGGTAATGCAGTGTGGACATTTAGGGACTAATTCATAGAAAGTTGTGTGCGGCTTAAAGACTCTTTGCATCAAAAAAGTGCACATTGTGCTGCGCAAAACTTAAGTTGCCATTCACAGAATGAACTTGGTGCTGGCCCCTACCACCATGTGCCGTGCGGCAGCGCTTTGTGTGACACACTTTGTAAAAAGTGTAGGAAGGGACAGCAGAAATAAATAAATAGTGGGCGGTACACACATATTCCCCATTCTTTGTGCAAAATGAGGAAGAAAGAGGAATAACATGGGCGTATTGATCGAGGCACTGCGCAAATAACAAACAATTCCAGTCAAGCGCGAACAAAACCCAATTCAAGGATTCCAAAGTCCAATTGCCCAGTGTCCAAAGGAAAATTCAAATGTCATACCTTACCCCCACATGATACAAGACACATTGCATAAAGCGCAAAGAAAACCCACGTATATAAGGGTGCCTTGCACGCCATTATGAAATAGAACTCCCATGATGAACGTGACTCAAGTGGCAGTGATCATTCAAGGAAGAAGGAGGATGAGATTGCTGAGGACCAGCACATTCCATCCGAACCAACACTATTTGGGATGCCAGATGAGGTGGTGCATGCAAGGTACAGATTCCCCCCCATGTCATCCTAGACCAGGTCAGGGAGTGGGAGAATGACCTTGCATCAACCACCATCTGATCCCATGCACTCACACCCCTGGAGAAGGTGATGACAGCCCTACATTTTCTGGCTACAGGCTTATTCCATTACACATCAGCCATTTTTGGGGTATATTGCAGCCCATGAAATCCCAGTGTTTACACCAGGTATTGCACTGGATAACATCACATGTGCATTGGCACATTTCCATGCCATGTACACCGCAGGCAAGGCAGAGAGTGTCTCAGATGTTTACTGCCATGGCACAATATCCACAGGTACTCAGTCAGAGCCATTGAATGTACCCATGTAGTGCTACATCATCCCTGAGAAAGCAAGCACATGTACCGCAACTGGAAACGTTGGCATTTCATCAATGCACAGGTCATCTGTGATGCGAAGGGATTCATCATGCATGTGAATGGCAATTACCATATGCAGGACACATGATAGCTACATTTAACTGCCGCTCTCCACTTTACCAGGGCCTGGCATTCGGAACTTCAGGAACAACTTGCTTATCAGTGAGTTTCACAATCACGAACATGCAAGCACACCCATGACACACAGAAAAATAAACAATGACAATCGATGCTAGCAACAAACATCACCTTGTTTACAGGGGACAGTGCCTATCTGCTCCCACCATTCCTGCTCACACCATTCAGGAATCCTTCCACCGCAGGTGAGGTAAGGTATAATGCAACACTCATATCCACTAGGGGCATAGTGGAATGCATGTTTGGGGTGCTCAAGTCATGTTTCCTCTCCCTGGACCACTCTACTGGTGTATTGCTATATGCCCCTCTAGTAGTATGCCAGATCATTGTCGCATGTTGTATCTTGGACAATATTACAACATATGGCATATCAGTAGAGCTGCAGGATGGATATCATTGTCAGCCACAGTCACCACCCATTCCCTTGGCAGGCAAAATGGCACAGGTACAATAAGTTTGTGAAAACATGCTTCCCCTGAATTGAAACCCCAGCGGAGCACAAACAGTGAAGTCATATCCCTGTGCCCTTCAATGATGAAACAGGGCCTAACAACAAACATCACCTTGTTTACAGGGGACAGTGCCTATCTGCTCCCACCATTCCTGCTCACACCATTCAGGAATCCTTCCACCGCAGGTGAGGTAAGGTATAATGCAACACTCATATCCACTAGGGGCATAGTGGAATGCATGTTTGGGGTGCTCAAGTCATGTTTCCTCTCCCTGGACCACTCTACTGGTGTATTGCTATATGCCCCTCTAGTAGTATGCCAGCTCATTGTCGCATGTTGTATCTTGGACAATATTACAACATATGGCATATCAGTAGAGCTGCAGGATGGATATCATTGTCAGCCACAGTCACCACCCATTCCCTTGGCAGGCAAAATGGCACAGGTACAATAAGTTTGTGAAAACATGCTTCCCCTGAATTGAAACCCCAGCGGAGCACAAACAGTGAAGTCATATCCCTGTGCCCTTCAATGATGAAACAGGGCTCATCCACCTTGCCGTTAGCAATACCCTGAGAATGTGCGACTGAGAAAGGCAAACTGTGTGTGTCCATATCCATTCAATCAAGTGCATGAAGCACTGACACAGACATAGCAAGTGGATACAATAGTATCCTTGTCATTGACACAAAAGCAAATAATACAATTAATACATTCTGTTACCATTTTCTCTTGTTCTCCACCAATAACTGTGCAATCAGACACCCACTAAGACACAGGAGACCGACGTTAAAAGACACAGCATATCATGTAAGCAGGAACCAATGCCTGGGACGACTGTTCTTCCGACCCTAGGGACTGCTCTATTAACCGTAGTTGTGTTTCTCACCCAAATATACAGGTAGAGTGACTACTGCCTTCTCCACCAATAATGCAGCTCATTAAACAAATCACCATATGAAGAGCCACACAGATAGAGAAAATTGCAAGTTGCGGCCAAGCAAAAAGGGAAATGATATCAGTCATGCATAGGAGGCCCAGTTCCACATGGAGTGGAATGTTTGGGGAACAAACAGGCACGTGCAGTAACCTTTTAAAAAAGTTGTTCTTTGTCGCAGCCAGAGAATTTGAATTAGACTGACCCCACAGTTTGGCTCCACATAGAGCACGCAGCAATACTTGAGCTCTATAGATCTCTATTGCTTGGACCGCTGAGTTATATTTTGCTCTACCTGCAAAGGCTAAAATGCTGGTACATTTCCTTCCCAGGTTTGCATCTGCCTTTGCTACTTGGTTGCTCCATTTTGCATCACTCGAAGTTTTGACCTCCAGATAGTCCAAATTCGTAACCTCTTCAAGTCGAGCTCTATTTATATCTAATACCATACTGGTCCAAGGCGCTCAGTGCTTACCAGACTTCATGTATTTCGTTTTGGAGGCATTCCCCTCCAAGCCCTTTAGTTCACAAAAGTCAATGAAGTGCGTTACCTGTTTCTTTAGTCCCATTGGGGTACGAGATAAACGGACAATATTGTCAGCAGAAAATATAATCCCAACTCTTTCACCAGCTAACAGGGGAGAATCCGAGGTGTCCATTGGAAATCTTCAAGAATACCATTGAAAAAATAAATTAAAAAGCCAAATTACCAAGATGATGCCATGACTCCAAAGACACATGTGGGCTGCATCAAAGTCTAGGTGAAAGATCTGCATCAGAATAGCGCAGATCATCTGCAAGAAGTCTGGTCAGACCGCTGAAGACATTAGCAGGACCAAGGCCACTTCACTCTACACAGGCCACTCCACAACGGCCTTACACATCATGTGACACCGAAAAGATGCACTATCAGGCCATAGCCGGTCCGGGCTTGAACACCAGTGAGGAAACTAGTGGTGCACACCATCATAGAAGATAGTGCCCCTGCTTTTGACGGCAGGACGGAGAGCCCTCCATCATAAACACCCAGGTGAGCTGAGTACCGAGATGGAGAACACTAAGGGAAACGAGGAGGCGGTCAGGGAAGGGGGCGGGGTGGCTCTGCAGAGGTTTCAGACAGGTAACACATGTCTTCTCTCGGTAGGTGAAGCCAGACAACGCACAGACGCCCAAGCAGTACTAGTCATCCCGACGGTCCGGAGGCTCCTGCAGAGATAAGGTAAGTGCTAAAATACGTGAGTGCACACGTGCATGAATGCGCAGGGAGTGGGAGGGATTATTTTGATGGTGTATAGGATGCACCCTCAAGTGGTGGAGAGCAATTGGCCATAGTAGTCTTAGATATTAGGTCCATTCACCTGATAAGGAGTGAGATGTCTTAGAGCAGAGGGTTGCATAGTAAGTGGCGGACCTCTAGACAGGACTTGTGCATAGTGCAGGCAATTGGTATAGTTGTGTCAGTTTTATTTTTGCGTTAAAGATTATTAAGGGGTGTGAAGTAGAATAGGAATGGCATAGGCATTGATGTTGTGTCAGAGCATCAGTGGATTTATTGTGATTAGGTGCAAGTAGTGTGTTGTTCAGTTTATTGTGGCTGTGGATGCTGCGGAAGGGCCAGAGCTGAATTAACATGTAAATATTGGAGTGGCTGTCTAGCATGTGCAAAGGGTGTGGTTGGGTGGAGGGAGGAGCAACCAAACCCTAACCACATTAACATAGGGCATTATTGTTATGGTGGTGGGCCTGTGAGAAAGGGCCATTTGTGTATTAACTGAAATTAACAGTGCAGGTCTGTGGAGAAGGCTGTCTACTGCCTCCACCTGATGCCCTCCTAGTGCACTGGGTGCACCTCCACCATGCATGGCATTCCCCCCTTGGGCTGCAGTGAGCGGCGCAGGATTGTGGTAAAAAACATGAGCATCATCCTCCTTGCGACTACTGCACTTCATTGGGCCAAATAACACTCTGTTTCATTGTACTCTGCGAGTGCGCTCATTCAATCCTTATTGAAATGCCATTACAAGAAGGCTGTCCCCCCATAATGGTTGTGTTGCCCCAAACCTCTCTTTCGCCCTGTGATGGTTGTGTTTCCCCCTCACACACTCTGTCCCCCTGTGATGGTTGTGTTGCCCCCACTCCCTCTATCCTTCCACAATGGTTGTGTTGTGCCCACCCCTTCGTCCCCTGTGATGCTTGTTTTACCCCCACACCCCTCTCTGTCCCCTGTGATGGTTGTGTTGCCCCCTCACACCCTCTGTCCCCCTGTTATGGTTGTGTTGCCCCCACCCCCTCTGTCCTCTGTGATGGTTGTTTTGCCCCCCACCCCGTCTGTCCCCCATGATGGTTGTGTTGACCCCCCACCCCCTCTTTCCCCTGTGATGGTTGTTGCCCCATCCTTCTCTGTCCCCCCATAATGGTTGTGTTGCCCAAAACCTCTCTTTCCCCCTGTGATGGTTGTGTTGCCCATCCCCTTTGTCCCCCCGTGATGGTTGTGTTGCCCCCCACATCCCTCTGTCCCCCTGTGATGGTTGTGTTGCCCCCACCCCCTCTGTCCATCTGTGATGGTTGTGTTGCCTGCCACCACCCTTTGTCCCCCCATGATGGTTGTGTTGCCCCATCCCCTCTATCCCTCTGTGATGGTTGTGATGCCCCACCACTATCTCCTCTGTGATGGCTGTGTTGCCCGCTACCCTACACTGTCCCCCCATGATGGTTGTGTTGCTCCCCTACCTCCCTCTGTCCCCCTGTGATGGTTGTGTTGCTCCCCCACCCCCTCTGTCCATCTGTGATGGTTGTGGTGGCCCTCATCCGCTCTGCCCCTCTGCAATGATTGTGTTGCCCCCACCCCCTCTGTCTCCCTGTGATGGTTGTGTTGCCCCCACCTCCTCTGTCTCCCTGTGATGGTTGTGTTTTCCCCCACCCCCTCTATCCCCCTGTGATGGTTGTGTTGCCCACCCATCCCACTCTGTCCCCCCATGATGGATGTGTTGCCCCAACCCCTCTACCCCCCATGATGGTTGTGTTGCCCCCACACCCCCTCTGTCCCCCCGTGATGGATGTGTTGCCCCCACCCCACTCTGTCCCCCTGTGATTGCTGTGTTGCCCCCACCCCCTCTGTCCACCTGTGATGGTTGTTTTGCACCCCCATCCCCTCTGTCCCGCCGTGACGGTTATGTTGCCCCCACCCCACTCTGTCCCCCTGTGATGGTTGTGTTGCCTCCTCTGACCCCTGTGATGGGTGTGTTGCCCCCACCCCCTCTGTCCTCCCGTGATGGTTGTTTTGCCCCACCAACCCCTCTGTCTCCCTGCGATGGTTGTGTTGCCCCACCCCCTCTGCCCCCTTGTTGGTTGTGTTGCTTCCCCACCCACTCTGTCCTCCCATGATGGTTATCTTGCACCCCCACCCCCTATATCCCCTGTGATGGTTGTGTTGCTCCCACCCCACTCTGTCCCCCTGTAATGGTTGTGTTGCCCCTCCAAACCCTCTGTCCCCTGTGATGGTTGTGTTGCCCCCACCCCACTCTGTCTCCCTGTAATGGTTGTGTTGCCACCCCACCCTCTCTATCCCCCATGATGGTTTTGTTGACCCCTGACCCCCTCTGCCATCCCGGGATGCACCCTCAAGTGGTAGAGAGCAATTGGCCATAGTAGTCTTAGATATTAGGCCCATTCACCCGATAGGGAGTGAGATGTGTTAGAGCAGAGGGTTGCATAGTAAGTGGCGGACCTCGTTAGACAGGAGTTGCACGTAGTGCAGGCAATTGGTATAGTTGTGTCAGTTTTATTTTTGCGTTAAAGATTATTAAGGGGTGTGAAGTGTGTTGTTCAGTTTATTGTGGCTGTGGATGCTGCGGAAGGGCCAGAGCTGAATTAACATGTAAATATTGGAGGGGCTGTCTAGCATGTGCAAAGGGTGCGGTTGGACGGAGGGAGGAGCAACCAAACCCTAACCACATTAACATAGGGCATTATTGTTATGGTGGTGGGCCTGTGAGAAAGGGCCATTTGTGTTTTAAATGAAATTAACAAAGAAGGCTTTCTACTGCCTCCACCTGATGCCCTCCTAGTGCACAGGGTGCACCTCCACCATGCATGGCATGCCCCCCTTGGGCTGCAGCGAGCGGCGCAGGATTGTGGTAAAAAACATGAGCATCATCCTCCTTGCAACTGTTGGACTTTATTGGGCCAAATAACGCTCTGTTTCATTGTACTCTGCGAGTGCACTCATTCAATCTTTGCTGAAATGCCATTGCAAGAAGGTGGTGCCCTTTGCTGTGCACTGGGGTGCTGGGGCTGGTGTGCATTGGGCCCAGGATTGGCTGTGCCCTTGTTCATCTTGCCAATCAGGAGGCCGGCAGGCTTGGTTGCCGTCCTCCCAAGGCCCAATCATAAGACCCCTGTCTGCTCCCTGTCCGCTACAGGGACACTCCGGGCCACCCCTCTGTCCCCCATGATGGATGTGTTGCCCACCACCCCCCTCTGTCCCCTGTGATGGATGTGTTTCCCCCTCACACACTCTGTCTCCCTGTGATGGTTGTCTTGCCACACCCCCTCTATCCTTCTACAATGGTTGTGTTGTCCCCACCCCTCTGTCCCCTGTGATGCTTGTGTTGCCCCCACACCCCTCTCTGTCCCCCATGATGGTTGTGTTTCCCCCTTACACCCTCTGTCCCCCTGTGATGGCTGTGTTACCCCACCCCCTCTGTCCTCTGTGATGGTTGTTTTGCCCCCCACCCCGTCTGTCCCCCATGATGGTTATGTTGACCCCCCACCTCCTCTTTGCCCCGTGATGGTGGTGTTGCCCCATCCTCCTCTGTCCCCCCATAATGGTTGTGCTGCCCCAAACCTCTCTTTCCCCCTGTGATGGTTGTGTTGCCCATCCCCTTTGTCCCCCCGTGATGGTTGTGTTGCCCCCCACACCCCTCTGTCCCCTTGTGATGGTTGTGTTGCCCTCAGCCCCTCTGTCCACCTGTGATGGTTGTGTTGCCCGCCACCTCTCTTTGTCCCCCTGTGATGGTTGCGTTGCCCCCTTCCCCTCTATCCCCTGTGATGGTTGTGATGCCCCACCACTATCTCCCCTGTGATGGTTGTGTTGCCCCCCACCCTACTCTGTCCCCCCATGATGGTTGTGTTGCTCCCACACCTCCCTCTGTCCCCCCGTTATGGTTGTGTTGACCCCCACCCCATGTCACCCTGTGATGGTTGTGTTGCCCCCCCACCCCCCTCTGCCCCAATGATGGTTGTGTTTCTCCCCCTCCCCCTCTGTCCATCCGTGATGGTTGTGGTGCCCCCAAACCCGCTCTGCCCCCCTGCAATGATTGTGTTGCCCCCCACCCATCTGTCTCCCTGTGATGTTGTGTTGCCCCCCACCCCACTCTGTCTCCTTGTGCTGGTTGTGTTGCCCCCACCCCCTCTGTCTCCCTGTGATGGTTGTGTTGCCCACCCACCCCACTCTGTCCCCCCGTGATGGATGTGTTGCCCCCAACCCCTCTAACCCCATGATGGTTGTGTTGCCCCCGTACCCCCTCTGTCCACCCATGATGGTTGTGTTGCCCCCACCCCCTCTGTCCCCGTGATGGTTATGTCGCCTCCACCCCACTCTCTCCCCCTGTGATGGTTGTGTTGCCCCCCCACCCCCTCTGTCTTCCCGTGATGGTTGTGTTGCCCCACCACCCCCTCTGTCTCCCTGTGATGGTTGTATTTCCCCCACCCCCTCTGCCCCCCGTGTTGGTTGTGTTGCTTCCCCACCCACTCTTTCCTCCCATTATGGTTGTCTTGCACCTCCACCCGCTCTATCCCCTGTGATGGTTGTGTTGCCCCCACCCCACTCTGTCCCACTGTAATGGTTGTGTTGCCCCCCCACCCTCTCTATCCCCCTGTGATGGTTGTGTTGCCCCCCACCCACTCTGTCCTCCCATGATGGTTGTCATGCCCCCCAAACCCTCTATCCCCTGTGATGGTTGTGTTGCCACACCACCCTCTCTATCCCCCTGTGATGGTTGTGTTGCCCCCCACACCCCACTGTCCCCATGATGGTTGTGTTGACCCCTGACCCCCTCTGCCATCCCGTGATGATTGTGTTGCCCCCCAGCTCCTTCTTTCCCACCTGTGATGGTTGTGTTGCCCCCACCCCCTCTGTCCCCGATTGTTAGGGACAATTCTCACCCAAGTGTTAAATTCCCTCTACCTACCTTAGAGCCCTCCAGCTCTTTTGCTATATTTTGGGGCTTTGAACTTTTCATTTTCAATGTGTTTTACTTTTGTGTTCTTTGGTTATGGAGTTTTAAAACAACTACATAGGCATCATCTTTTTCTGTGTGTCACACAGCACCTTCAGTGCATTGTCAGGCAGAATTATATGAAGTACCCTTTGGGAACACCACACACAATTAAGACTACAAGTGACAGTACAAATTCACCTTTGGGACAAGCCTGTACTACACAGTAAAAATGGTAGCGATGGCTGAACAGCCAGACTTATCTCAAGAGCAAGTGAGCAGTATCAATAGTTACACAAAGGACGGCAATTACTATGATTCAAACAAACACTGACTCAAGGTTTCTGAGTAACAGAATATACATTTCTTTACACATTAGTTGTATAAAATTTCACTAAAGTAAAGGAGTTTAAAAATCACACACTTAATACACCACACCACTCCCAATAGGTTCCAGACAAGTTAAGCTCATAAATGAAATGGGAGCAAAATGGCACTCCAGAACTTTAAAAGGGAGGGAAAGACAAAGTTAGGCAGAAATTGAACAGCACCAACAGGTATGTAAGCAGGGCAATCAAGAAAGAGGAACTACAGTGATGGAATCAATTCAAAAAGGCTTAGGGCCAAAGTCAATAGGACAAAAGTATTTTGCTCAAGATCACACAGCTCAGGGTAGTTCGCGGTTAAGTCTTTGCCAAAAGTTCCGGACGAAGTTGGTTGGCATAAAAGTTAGTGTAAAGAGTAGAGAAGGACAAGCCATCAGATTGGAGAAAGATTTCAAACACTTTAACCACGGCTGAACGAGCAAACAACAGTATTTACACAGTACCTTTAAATGGATAAGAATCTGTAGCTGAGGAGGACGTTCCTGGTAGTTCCTGCAGGCTCAAGGTTCCTGAAGCGACTGTCGGACTGACACGAAGTAGGAAGACTGAAGACCCTGCACTACCCAGGGAAGAAACCAGCAGCAAAGCAAAGCAACAAATTAAAGGTGCGCTCCTTAAAACCCAAGCAGGATACGACCTTCCTGGCTATCTGGCCCACTGTAGCCTGTACAGTGAATTCGACCGAAGGAGGGAGTCCTGGCTTGCAGTTTGGGCGAACTGGTTGGTCCCACCAGCTCACGGTAAGAAGATTTCTGGAGGATCTTCTCTGTTGTTGAAGTTCGAGGATTCGGAACTGCAGCAGGGCTTCACTGGGTGGTTCAGTCATGGTAGGGGTCCTCTTCCGTCAGCTCCTCGTTGGTTCTTTCGTTCCAGTGGCGACTCTGCCTTTCCAGACCCAGAAACCTGCTTTTTATGCAGTTTTCCCCCATTCACACAGCCTGGCTGTCAATCACACAGCAGGGTGGTTGTCCCGCTGGGACAGTCGCCACAGCCAATCAGTTCAGAGTGTGACATGGGTCTCCAAGGAGACCCTGTGCAGGGAGTCCTAAACCCCTCCTTCACATCCTGTCCCCCCCAGACATACAGGCGCCTAAGGAGGGCTTCTGCGTAGCATCCCACGAAAAGACAGTGAACAAAGGAACCAAACCTGGTTTGGCGCGCAGAATAAAACACAAGAAAGACATTTTCAACAAGAAATGGCAAATAAACCCAGCTGGAGCCGAAATAAAACCTATATGGTCTAGCAGGTTTAAGTTCAAGACTACCAAATTAGCCTAAAACAATACCATAGTTATTTAAGATAACAGCAGTAGGTAAAATAGGGTACTTACCACTGCCACAAGCCACGTCTTGATGAAAAGGGAGCAAAACAATGCTCCAAGAGAAACAGACAAAAAGGGATAAGTATTAACCCTTTCCAGTACTCTATGTAATATAGGGTGTACTGGGTAGTGGTTTTACAGAGGCTAATAAAGTTAATGGTAACTTTATATTTTCTGGGAGACAGCAGTCATTCCCAGAAAATGGGGTCTGAGGTGGGAAGTCTAAAAGACAACCCTGTGTCACTGCAATGAAGGTGCTGTGTAACACACAGTAAAAAGATGATGCCTGTGGAGTAAGTGAGGCTTCACAGTCTATGAACACAAAACATTTTAAACACTCAGGCTCACACTCTTACCAGGTGAAAAAATAAATCCTAGAAATCCACTAAATCTGCTGAGGGACTCAGTAGGTAAGGGAAATTAGCCATTCTGGAGAATTTTCCCTAACATGCAGTGGCACAGGGATTTCTTTCAGACTTCCCAAGGTTTAAATACCTTCTCTGGGACTGACTACTGTCTCCCAGAGCATGTAAAGTTAAATTGACTTTACTAGTCTCTTTAAAATTACAAACCCAGCACACACTATCTTCCTATAGAGTGCTGGAGGGGTTGCCTAGCATCTCCTGAGTCAAAACACTCATGTAATAGTCAAATGTTACCCTTTCCTACTTGAAATAACTGGTGGCGGTGGTTTAGATCAAACTACCATGATTTTTCCGGACCACGAACAACAATAGCTAAAAATCGGTTCAGCCATGTTTTTCAATATGGCTCCCAAGACCTATCTATAAAAACAGACTCCGTTCAACTTTTTTCACCATTTCTTTTAGGAAAGGTCCTTCTTGTGTTTGTCTCTGTGCGCCAAACCAGGTTTGTTCCCTTTGTTTGTTGGCCTTTGGCAGGCTTCAGTGCTGAAGCCCTCCTCTGGTGACTGAGTGTCTGGGATGCACTGGATGTGAGGGAGGTGCCCGAAACTCCCTGTGCTTAGTCTCCTAGGAGACCGGAATGCACTCTGGCCTGATTTGCCAGCTGGCTGCCTGGCAAGGACAGCCACCCTGCTGTGTGAGTGACAGCCAGGCTAGAATGAATGGGAGAAAACTGTTTAAAAGCAGGTCTCTGGGACTTGGAAAGCAGAGTCGACCACTGGAACGAAAGAACCGAAGAGGAGCTGAAGGAAGAGGACATCTGCAACTCCTGGACAACTGGTGAAGCCCTGCTGCCGGTCCAAATTGATTGAAACTCCATCAACAGAGAAGCCCTTCAAGGTTAACTTCTTCCCTTCAGTTTGGTGGGAACAACCAACTCATAAACCGCATGGACACCGTCCCCTTCTGGTTGAATTTTCTGCAGAGTGCTGTGGAAAACCAGATAGCCAGTGGGAAGGATCCCAGTTTGTGGTCTTTAAGGCACTCACACCTTAAACCAACATTTTGCCAAGCTTGTGGCCTCTTCCCTGGCCAGTGCAGGAACCTCCCGACATCCTACTTCTTGTCCCCACAACTGAAGCTCACCAACAGCGAGATCTGCTCGAACTGCCAGGAACAACTGCCTCAGCTACAGCTCTTCTTCACTTTAACGCACCGGATAAAGTGAAGAAGAGCAAACACGGTCCGGAAATCTTTTCGGCCACAGTTTAAGATTGTGAAACTTTTCTGACTTTGAAGGCTTGTCCTTCCCTAAACATTTGTCTAACTATTCGTCTGACCAAATTCTTCTGAGATCCGTGGCAAAGACTTAACCGTTCACTATGAGAATTGTGCTATCCTATACAAAGACTCTGAAGCATTGACTTTGGCCAAGGCCTATGAACTGAATTGCTCGTTGTAGTTAACTGAAACCCTTTGCCCTGCCTATGAAAGTATTTGTGTATTGACCCTTATAACCTTGTCTTTTTACCCCTTTTCAAAGTGCCATTTTTCTCCCACCTCAGAGGAGCTGAACTTGTTCAGTAACTTATTGGTTGTGTATTTGTGGTTTAATAGTATATGATTTTGAGCTGCTCTTGCTAGTGTAATCTTTTCAAACTGACTGTGTAAATAAATGTATATTCTTTTACCAAGAAACCTTGAGTAAGTGTTTGTTAGAACCACTGTATTTGTTGGCCCTTTGTGTAACTTGTTCTACTGCTCACTCAACTCTTGATATAAGTCTGGCTGCTCAGCCACTGCTACCTAATAACAGTTTAGTACAGGCTTATACCAAAGGTGAAATTTAACTGACACTTGTAGTCTTAATTGCATGTAGTGTTCCCAAAGGGTACTGCATGTGATTCTGCCTAACACCCATGATGGTTGTGTTGCTCCCCACCCCCTTCGTCCCCCAGTGATGGTTGTGTTGTCCCCCACCCCTTCTGTCCCCTCCTGATGGGTCCCCCCATAATGGTTGTGTTGCCCCCACCCCCCTCTTTCCCCCTGTGATTGTTGTGTTGCCCCCATGCCCGGTCTGTCCCACGGGATGGTTGTGTTGCCCTCACCGCCTCTGTCCCACTGTGATGCATCCCTGTAATGGCTTTGTTGCCTCCCACCCCTTATGTCTCCCGATGATGGGTCCACCTGTGATGGTTGTGTTGCCCCCCAACCCCCGCTGTCCCTGTGATAGTTGTGTTGCCCCCCATCCCCCTCTGTCCCCCTATGATGGATCCCCTGTGATGGTTGTGTTTCCGCCAACCCCCTCTATCTCCCCATGTTGGTTGTGTTGCCCCCCCTACTCCCCTCTGTTGCCCCGTGATGGTTATGTTGCCCCCCACCTCCCTCTGTCCCCCTGTGATGGTTGTGTTGCCCCTCCACCCCTCTGTCCCCCCATGATGGTTGTGTTGCCCCCCCACCCCCAAGTCCCCCTTTGATGTTTTTGTTGCCCCCTCTGCCCCCATAATGGTTGTGTTGCCCCCACCCCACTCTGTACACCCCCGTGATGGTTGTGTTGCCCCCACCCCTCTGTCCCCATGTGATGGTTGTGTTGCCCCACCACCCCCCTCACTCCCCCTGTGATGGTTGTGTTTCCCCTACCGCTGTCTGTTCCCTGTGATGGTTGTGTTGCCTCCCCACACCCTCTGTCCTCCAGTGATGGTTGTGTTGCCCCCCACCACTCTGTCCCCCATGATGATTTTGTTGCCCCCACCCCCCTCTGTCCCCCATGATGGGTCCCCCGTGATGGTTGTGTTTCCCCCCATGCCCCTCTGTCCCCCCATGATGGTTGTGTTGCTCCACCACTCCCCTCTGTCGCCCTGAGATGGTTATGTTGCCCCCACCCCTCTGTCCCCCTGTGATGGTTGTGTTGCCCCCCACTCCCTCTGCCCCCCGTGATGGTTGCATTGCCCCCACCCCTGTCTGTCCCCATGTGATGGTTGTGTTGCTCCCTCTGCCCCACATGATGTTTGTGTTGCCCCCACCCCACTCTGTCCCCCTGTGATGGTTGTGTTGCCTCCTCTGACCCCTGTGATGGGTGTGTTGCCCCCACCCCCTCTGTCCTCCCGTGATGGTTGTTTTGCCCCACCAACCCCTCTGTCTCCCTGCGATGGTTGTGTTGCCCCACCCCCTCTGCCCCCTTGTTGGTTGTGTTGCTTCCCCACCCACTCTGTCCTCCCATGATGGTTATCTTGCACCCCCACCCCCTATATCCCCTGTGATGGTTGTGTTGCTCCCACCCCACTCTGTCCCCCTGTAATGGTTGTGTTGCCCCTCCAAACCCTCTGTCCCCTGTGATGGTTGTGTTGCCCCCACCCCACTCTGTCTCCCTGTAATGGTTGTGTTGCCACCCCACCCTCTCTATCCCCCATGATGGTTTTGTTGACCCCTGACCCCCTCTGCCATCCCGGGATGCACCCTCAAGTGGTAGAGAGCAATTGGCCATAGTAGTCTTAGATATTAGGCCCATTCACCCGATAGGGAGTGAGATGTGTTAGAGCAGAGGGTTGCATAGTAAGTGGCGGACCTCGTTAGACAGGAGTTGCACGTAGTGCAGGCAATTGGTATAGTTGTGTCAGTTTTATTTTTGCGTTAAAGATTATTAAGGGGTGTGAAGTGTGTTGTTCAGTTTATTGTGGCTGTGGATGCTGCGGAAGGGCCAGAGCTGAATTAACATGTAAATATTGGAGGGGCTGTCTAGCATGTGCAAAGGGTGCGGTTGGACGGAGGGAGGAGCAACCAAACCCTAACCACATTAACATAGGGCATTATTGTTATGGTGGTGGGCCTGTGAGAAAGGGCCATTTGTGTTTTAAATGAAATTAACAAAGAAGGCTTTCTACTGCCTCCACCTGATGCCCTCCTAGTGCACAGGGTGCACCTCCACCATGCATGGCATGCCCCCCTTGGGCTGCAGCGAGCGGCGCAGGATTGTGGTAAAAAACATGAGCATCATCCTCCTTGCAACTGTTGGACTTTATTGGGCCAAATAACGCTCTGTTTCATTGTACTCTGCGAGTGCACTCATTCAATCTTTGCTGAAATGCCATTGCAAGAAGGTGGTGCCCTTTGCTGTGCACTGGGGTGCTGGGGCTGGTGTGCATTGGGCCCAGGATTGGCTGTGCCCTTGTTCATCTTGCCAATCAGGAGGCCGGCAGGCTTGGTTGCCGTCCTCCCAAGGCCCAATCATAAAACCCCTGTCTGCTCCCTGTCCGCTACAGGGACACTCCGGGCCACCCCTCTGTCCCCCATGATGGATGTGTTGCCCACCACCCCCCTCTGTCCCCTGTGATGGATGTGTTTCCCCCTCACACACTCTGTCTCCCTGTGATGGTTGTCTTGCCACACCCCCTCTATCCTTCTACAATGGTTGTGTTGTCCCCACCCCTCTGTCCCCTGTGATGCTTGTGTTGCCCCCACACCCCTCTCTGTCCCCCATGATGGTTGTGTTTCCCCCTTACACCCTCTGTCCCCCTGTGATGGCTGTGTTACCCCACCCCCTCTGTCCTCTGTGATGGTTGTTTTGCCCCCCACCCCGTCTGTCCCCCATGATGGTTATGTTGACCCCCCACCTCCTCTTTGCCCCGTGATGGTGGTGTTGCCCCATCCTCCTCTGTCCCCCCATAATGGTTGTGCTGCCCCAAACCTCTCTTTCCCCCTGTGATGGTTGTGTTGCCCATCCCCTTTGTCCCCCCGTGATGGTTGTGTTGCCCCCCACACCCCTCTGTCCCCTTGTGATGGTTGTGTTGCCCTCAGCCCCTCTGTCCACCTGTGATGGTTGTGTTGCCCGCCACCTCTCTTTGTCCCCCTGTGATGGTTGCGTTGCCCCCTTCCCCTCTATCCCCTGTGATGGTTGTGATGCCCCACCACTATCTCCCCTGTGATGGTTGTGTTGCCCCCCACCCTACTCTGTCCCCCCATGATGGTTGTGTTGCTCCCACACCTCCCTCTGTCCCCCCGTTATGGTTGTGTTGACCCCCACCCCATGTCACCCTGTGATGGTTGTGTTGCCCCCCCACCCCCCTCTGCCCCAATGATGGTTGTGTTTCTCCCCCTCCCCCTCTGTCCATCCGTGATGGTTGTGGTGCCCCCAAACCCGCTCTGCCCCCCTGCAATGATTGTGTTGCCCCCCACCCATCTGTCTCCCTGTGATGTTGTGTTGCCCCCCACCCTACTCTGTCTCCTTGTGCTGGTTGTGTTGCCCCCACCCCCTCTGTCTCCCTGTGATGGTTGTGTTGCCCACCCACCCCACTCTGTCCCCCCGTGATGGATGTGTTGCCCCCAACCCCTCTAACCCCATGATGGTTGTGTTGCCCCCGTACCCCCTCTGTCCACCCATGATGGTTGTGTTGCCCCCACCCCCTCTGTCCCCGTGATGGTTATGTCGCCTCCACCCCACTCTCTCCCCCTGTGATGGTTGTGTTGCCCCCCCACCCCCTCTGTCTTCCCGTGATGGTTGTGTTGCCCCACCACCCCCTCTGTCTCCCTGTGATGGTTGTATTTCCCCCACCCCCTCTGCCCCCCGTGTTGGTTGTGTTGCTTCCCCACCCACTCTTTCCTCCCATTATGGTTGTCTTGCACCTCCACCCGCTCTATCCCCTGTGATGGTTGTGTTGCCCCCACCCCACTCTGTCCCACTGTAATGGTTGTGTTGCCCCCCCACCCTCTCTATCCCCCTGTGATGGTTGTGTTGCCCCCCACCCACTCTGTCCTCCCATGATGGTTGTCATGCCCCCCAAACCCTCTATCCCCTGTGATGGTTGTGTTGCCACACCACCCTCTCTATCCCCCTGTGATGGTTGTGTTGCCCCCCACACCCCACTGTCCCCATGATGGTTGTGTTGACCCCTGACCCCCTCTGCCATCCCGTGATGATTGTGTTGCCCCCCAGCTCCTTCTTTCCCACCTGTGATGGTTGTGTTGCCCCCACCCCCTCTGTCCCCGATTGTTAGGGACAATTCTCACCCAAGTGTTAAATTCCCTCTACCTACCTTAGAGCCCTCCAGCTCTTTTGCTATATTTTGGGGCTTTGAACTTTTCATTTTCAATGTGTTTTACTTTTGTGTTCTTTGGTTATGGAGTTTTAAAACAACTACATAGGCATCATCTTTTTCTGTGTGTCACACAGCACCTTCAGTGCATTGTCAGGCAGAATTATATGAAGTACCCTTTGGGAACACCACACACAATTAAGACTACAAGTGACAGTACAAATTCACCTTTGGGACAAGCCTGTACTACACAGTAAAAATGGTAGCGATGGCTGAACAGCCAGACTTATCTCAAGAGCAAGTGAGCAGTATCAATAGTTACACAAAGGACGGCAATTACTATGATTCAAACAAACACTGACTCAAGGTTTCTGAGTAACAGAATATACATTTCTTTACACATTAGTTGTATAAAATTTCACTAAAGTAAAGGAGTTTAAAAATCACACACTTAATACACCACACCACTCCCAATAGGTTCCGGACAAGTTAAGCTCATAAATGAAATGGGAGCAAAATGGCACTCCAGAACTTTAAAAGGGAGGGAAAGACAAAGTTAGGCAGAAATTGAACAGCACCAACAGGTATGTAAGCAGGGCAATCAAGAAAGAGGAACTACAGTGATGGAATCAATTCAAAAAGGCTTAGGGCCAAAGTCAATAGGACAAAAGTATTTTGCTCAAGATCACACAGCTCAGGGTAGTTCGCGGTTAAGTCTTTGCCAAAAGTTCCGGACGAAGTTGGTTGGCATAAAAGTTAGTGTAAAGAGTAGAGAAGGACAAGCCATCAGATTGGAGAAAGATTTCAAACACTTTAACCACGGCTGAACGAGCAAACAACAGTATTTACACAGTACCTTTAAATGGATAAGAATCTGTAGCTGAGGAGGACGTTCCTGGTAGTTCCTGCAGGCTCAAGGTTCCTGAAGCGACTGTCGGACTGACACGAAGTAGGAAGACTGAAGACCCTGCACTACCCAGGGAAGAAACCAGCAGCAAAGCAAAGCAACAAATTAAAGGTGCGCTCCTTAAAACCCAAGCAGGATACGACCTTCCTGGCTATCTGGCCCACTGTAGCCTGTACAGTGAATTCGACCGAAGGAGGGAGTCCTGGCTTGCAGTTTGGGCGAACTGGTTGGTCCCACCAGCTCACGGTAAGAAGATTTCTGGAGGATCTTCTCTGTTGTTGAAGTTCGAGGATTCGGAACTGCAGCAGGGCTTCACTGGGTGGTTCAGTCATGGTAGGGGTCCTCTTCCGTCAGCTCCTCGTTGGTTCTTTCGTTCCAGTGGCGACTCTGCCTTTCCAGACCCAGAAACCTGCTTTTTATGCAGTTTTCCCCCATTCACACAGCCTGGCTGTCAATCACACAGCAGGGTGGTTGTCCCGCTGGGACAGTCGCCACAGCCAATCAGTTCAGAGTGTGACATGGGTCTCCAAGGAGACCCTGTGCAGGGAGTCCTAAACCCCTCCTTCACATCCTGTCCCCCCCAGACATACAGGCGCCTAAGGAGGGCTTCTGCGTAGCATCCCACGAAAAGACAGTGAACAAAGGAACCAAACCTGGTTTGGCGCGCAGAATAAAACACAAGAAAGACATTTTCAACAAGAAATGGCAAATAAACCCAGCTGGAGCCGAAATAAAACCTATATGGTCTAGCAGGTTTAAGTTCAAGACTACCAAATTAGCCTAAAACAATACCATAGTTATTTAAGATAACAGCAGTAGGTAAAATAGGGTACTTACCACTGCCACAAGCCACGTCTTGATGAAAAGGGAGCAAAACAATGCTCCAAGAGAAACAGACAAAAAGGGATAAGTATTAACCCTTTCCAGTACTCTATGTAATATAGGGTGTACTGGGTAGTGGTTTTACAGAGGCTAATAAAGTTAATGGTAACTTTATATTTTCTGGGAGACAGCAGTCATTCCCAGAAAATGGGGTCTGAGGTGGGAAGGCTAAAAGACAACCCTGTGTCACTGCAATGAAGGTGCTGTGTAACACACAGTAAAAAGATGATGCCTGTGGAGTAAGTGAGGCTTCACAGTCTATGAACACAAAACATTTTAAACACTCAGGCTCACACTCTTACCAGGTGAAAAAATAAATCCTAGAAATCCACTAAATCTGCTGAGGGACTCAGTAGGTAAGGGAAATTAGCCATTCTGGAGAATTTTCCCTAACATGCAGTGGCACAGGGATTTCTTTCAGACTTCCCAAGGTTTAAATACCTTCTCTGGGACTGACTACTGTCTCCCAGAGCATGTAAAGTTAAATTGACTTTACTAGTCTCTTTAAAATTACAAACCCAGCACACACTATCTTCCTATAGAGTGCTGGAGGGGTTGCCTAGCATCTCCTGAGTCAAAACACTCATGTAATAGTCAAATGTTACCCTTTCCTACTTGAAATAACTGGTGGCAGTGGTTTAGATCAAACTACCATGATTTTTCCGGACCACGAACAACAATAGCTAAAAATCGGTTCAGCCATGTTTTTCAATATGGCTCCCAAGACCTATCTATAAAAACAGACTCCGTTCAACTTTTTTCACCATTTCTTTTAGGAAAGGTCCTTCTTGTGTTTGTCTCTGTGCGCCAAACCAGGTTTGTTCCCTTTGTTTGTTGGCCTTTGGCAGGCTTCAGTGCTGAAGCCCTCCTCTGGTGACTGAGTGTCTGGGATGCACTGGATGTGAGGGAGGTGCCCGAAACTCCCTGTGCTTAGTCTCCTAGGAGACCGGAATGCACTCTGGCCTGATTTGCCAGCTGGCTGCCTGGCAAGGACAGCCACCCTGCTGTGTGAGTGACAGCCAGGCTAGAATGAATGGGAGAAAACTGTTTAAAAGCAGGTCTCTGGGACTTGGAAAGCAGAGTCGACCACTGGAACGAAAGAACCGAAGAGGAGCTGAAGGAAGAGGACATCTGCAACTCCTGGACAACTGGTGAAGCCCTGCTGCCGGTCCAAATTGATTGAAACTCCATCAACAGAGAAGCCCTTCAAGGTTAACTTCTTCCCTTCAGTTTGGTGGGAACAACCAACTCATAAACCGCATGGACACCGTCCCCTTCTGGTTGAATTTTCTGCAGAGTGCTGTGGAAAACCAGATAGCCAGTGGGAAGGATCCCAGTTTGTGGTCTTTAAGGCACTCACACCTTAAACCAACATTTTGCCAAGCTTGTGGCCTCTTCCCTGGCCAGTGCAGGAACCTCCCGACATCCTACTTCTTGTCCCCACAACTGAAGCTCACCAACAGCGAGATCTGCTCGAACTGCCAGGAACAACTGCCTCAGCTACAGCTCTTCTTCACTTTAACGCACCGGATAAAGTGAAGAAGAGCAAACACGGTCCGGAAATCTTTTCGGCCACAGTTTAAGATTGTGAAACTTTTCTGACTTTGAAGGCTTGTCCTTCCCTAAACATTTGTCTAACTATTCGTCTGACCAAATTCTTCTGAGATCCGTGGCAAAGACTTAACCGTTCACTATGAGAATTGTGCTATCCTATACAAAGACTCTGAAGCATTGACTTTGGCCAAGGCCTATGAACTGAATTGCTCGTTGTAGTTAACTGAAACCCTTTGCCCTGCCTATGAAAGTATTTGTGTATTGACCCTTATAACCTTGTCTTTTTACCCCTTTTCAAAGTGCCATTTTTCTCCCACCTCAGAGGAGCTGAACTTGTTCAGTAACTTATTGGTTGTGTATTTGTGGTTTAATAGTATATGATTTTGAGCTGCTCTTGCTAGTGTAATCTTTTCAAACTGACTGTGTAAATAAATGTATATTCTTTTACCAAGAAACCTTGAGTAAGTGTTTGTTAGAACCACTGTATTTGTTGGCCCTTTGTGTAACTTGTTCTACTGCTCACTCAACTCTTGATATAAGTCTGGCTGCTCAGCCACTGCTACCTAATAACAGTTTAGTACAGGCTTATACCAAAGGTGAAATTTAACTGACACTTGTAGTCTTAATTGCATGTAGTGTTCCCAAAGGGTACTGCATGTGATTCTGCCTAACACCCATGATGGTTGTGTTGCTCCCCACCCCCTTCGTCCCCCAGTGATGGTTGTGTTGTCCCCCACCCCTTCTGTCCCCTCCTGATGGGTCCCCCCATAATGGTTGTGTTGCCCCCACCCCCCTCTTTCCCCCTGTGATTGTTGTGTTGCCCCCATGCCCGGTCTGTCCCACGGGATGGTTGTGTTGCCCTCACCGCCTCTGTCCCACTGTGATGCATCCCTGTAATGGCTGTGTTGCCTCCCACCCCTTATGTCTCCCGATGATGGGTCCACCTGTGATGGTTGTGTTGCCCCCCAACCCCCGCTGTCCCTGTGATAGTTGTGTTGCCCCCCAACCCCCTCTGTCCCCCTATGATGGATCCCCTGTGATGGTTGTGTTTCCGCCAACCCCCTCTATCTCCCCATGTTGGTTGTGTTGCCCCCCCTACTCCCCTCTGTTGCCCCGTGATGGTTATGTTGCCCCCCACCTCCCTCTGTCCCCCTGTGATGGTTGTGTTGCCCCTCCACCCCTCTGTCCCCCCATGATGGTTGTGTTGCCCCCCCACCCCCAAGTCCCCCTTTGATGTTTTTGTTGCCCCCTCTGCCCCCATAATGGTTGTGTTGCCCCCACCCCACTCTGTACACCCCCGTGATGGTTGTGTTGCCCCCACCCCTCTGTCCCCATGTGATGGTTGTGTTGCCCCACCACCCCCCTCACTCCCCCTGTGATGGTTGTGTTTCCCCTACCGCTGTCTGTTCCCTGTGATGGTTGTGTTGCCTCCCCACACCCTCTGTCCTCCAGTGATGGTTGTGTTGCCCCCCACCACTCTGTCCCCCATGATGATTTTGTTGCCCCCACCCCCCTCTGTCCCCCATGATGGGTCCCCCGTGATGGTTGTGTTTCCCCCCATGCCCCTCTGTCCCCCCATGATGGTTGTGTTGCTCCACCACTCCCCTCTGTCGCCCTGAGATGGTTATGTTGCCCCCACCCCTCTGTCCCCCTGTGATGGTTGTGTTGCCCCCCACTCCCTCTGCCCCCCGTGATGGTTGCATTGCCCCCACCCCTGTCTGTCCCCATGTGATGGTTGTGTTGCTCCCTCTGCCCCACATGATGTTTGTGTTGCCCCCATCCGCTCTGTCCCCTCGTGATGGTTGTGTTGCCCACACCCCCTCTGTCGCTGTGATAGTTGTGTTGCCCCCCCACGCCCTCTATCCCCCGTGATGGTTTTGTTGCACCCCTACCCCCTCTGCCCCCCCTGTGATGGTTGTGTTGCTCCCCACCCCCTCTGTCCCACCGTGATGGTTGTGTTGCCCCCACCCAACTCTGTCCACCCTTGATGGTTGTTTTGCCCCTCTGCCCCTGTGATGGTTGTGTTGCCCCCCACCCCCTCTGTCCCCCTGTGATGGTTGTGTTGCCCCACCACCCCTTCAGTCCCCCTGTGATGGTTGTGTTGCCCCCTACCCCTCTCTGTCCCCTGTGATGGTTGTTTGGCCTCCCCACACCCTCTGTCCTAGCATGATGGTTGTGTTGCCCCCACCCCCTCTATCCCCCATGATGATTGTGTTGCCCTCACCCTCTCTATTATCCTGTGATGGTGATGTTGCCCCCCACACCCCTTTGTCCCTTGTGATGGTTGTTTTGACCCCCATCAACTCTGTCCCCCTGTGATGGTTGTGTTGCCCCTCCAACCCTCTATCCCCATGATGGTTGTCTTGCCCGCCCACCCCCTCTGTCCCCCTGTGATGATTGTGTTGCCCCCACACACTTCTGCCCCTCGCTTTGAAGGTTGTTTTGCCTGCTCTGTCCCCCTGTGATGGTTGCGTTGCCCCCCACCCCCTCTGTCCTCCTGTGATGGTTTTGTTGCCTCCCACCCCCTCTATCCCCTGTGATGGATGTGTTGCCCCCCTGCTCCCTCTGTCCACCTGTGATGGTTGTGTTGCTCCCACCGTCCTCTGCACCCTGTGATGGTTGTGTGGCCCCCCTCTGTCCCCCTGTGATGGTTGTGTTGCCCCCCACCCCCTCTGTCCCCCGTGATTGTTGTGTTGCCCACCAACCCACCTCTGCCCCTGTGATAGTTGTTTTGCCCCCCTCCGTTCCCTATGGTGGTTGTGTTGCCTCCCCATTCCCCTCTTCCCCCCATGATGGTTGTATTGCCCACCCACCCTCCTCTGTCCTCAGTGATGGTTTTGTGAACTCCTCACACCCCCCTCTGTCCCCCTGTGATGGTTGTGTTTCCCCTCCACTTCTCCCTCTGCCCCCCCCATGATGGTTGTGTTGCCAAACCACACCCCTCAATCCTCCCGTGAAAGTTGTACTGTTCCCCACCCCACTCTGCCCCTGTGATGGTTGTGTTGCCCCTTTAACCCCTCACTGTCTCCCATGATGATTGTGTTGCCCCCCAATCTCCTCTAGCCCCCTGTGATGGTTGGGTTGCTGCCCAACCCCCTGTGCCCCTGTGATGGTTGTGTTGCCACATCCCCCTCTGCCCCCCTGTGATATTTGTGTTGCCCCCTGTGTTGGTTGTGCTGCACCCCATCTGCGCTCCCTGTGATGGTTGTGTGCCCCCTCCCCCTCTGCCCCCATCATGGTTGTTTTGCCCCTCCTCTGTCTCCCCATGTTGGTTATTGGGCACCCTAGCCCCTTTCTGCTCACCCTTTTCTGTCCCCCCCTTGATGCGTATGATCCCCCTGCCCCTCTTCTGTCCCCCCGTGACTTTGCTGAGTGCCCCCCCTCTGGTTAACCCCCACTTTTTCTTCTGGAGTTGTCTTGATTCACGTAAGATTACATCAATGACGTTTGCCAATGCTTGGATTGACCTTTTGTACACATTGACTCTTGGGGCTTCATCCCCACAACACGGATGCAGGACCTCCCTGGACCTCCCACTCAGGTTGGACCTGAATCAAGCTGTGCCCTTTGGCGTTGTGTATCCTGCCTACATTTTTGGTTCCCTAACACCATTACGTGCCTCATTGACCTCTGCAGCTGTTTTCACTCTGCTTCTCTGCTCCTTTCATTGTTTTATTCTCTGTTCTCTTTGCCTCTCCCTTCCCCCTTCTCTTTCTCTCCTTCCCCCTCTTACTTTTTTTTCTATGCACTTACTGTATCAGATTGGTCCCTTGACCAATTATGATAGCAACTTTGTTCATCTCCTCCCCTCCCCCTTGCCTGTTATCTCCCCCTCCCACCCACAGGGCTATCTGAAATGTCATCAGGCCTATTACGATAGTCGATTGTTTTGTTCCTCTCCCCCCTTCTCCCTCACCTTTTGTAATTCTCTAGCTCTACCAGAAATGTGGTCAGGCCTAGTACGGTAATCGCCTGTCTTTTTCCAATTTCCTTCCTATTTGTGCCTTAGCACTTGCACTATCTGAAATGTTGCTAGGCTGAGTATGATAGTGTTTTAATATTTTTGTTGTTCGTGGCCTGTAAGTATGTTTTGTATTTTTTCCCTTGTTCCCTCCCTTGTCATGAAGCGCTTTGCAACACATTGTGTATAGGTGCTATATAAATAGACCATTATAGGTGTGTCCTGAGCAGAAGGCTTGTATGAACGAGTTAGAGTGAATGAGTTAAAACGGTAAGTATAAAAGTGAGTGAACTGCGGTGCACAAGGATGGGGTAAAAGTAACCAGAGACATAGCTGAGGGGAGTTAGGAATAAAAAGGGAAGAGAGAGTATTCTAAAACATTTAGAAAGAAGGGTGTGAAAGTCCCATCCGATTATATGGATGCACCCCTTAATGTGTAAAACATTACCCCAATAACGTGATAAAATAGTAAGATATCACTTTCAATGGGGGAATGACAATGTAGGGAAGTGTTATTGGAATGGTTTGGAGAGGGAACATTGGATGAGCGTATTATTGACAGTATCTTCTCATATCTGTCTGCTACTTATAAAGGACATTTTAGGTCTTTGGAAGCTGTACGAAGAAACTAAAAAGGAGAAGGAGAAGGGAGAAGAGGACAAGGAGAAGGATAGTGCTCCACCCACTCCCTATGCATTATACCCACTGTTAAAACCAGATGCAGACGAGCTTCCCAAGACAAGGAGAAAGCAAATAAAAAGAAGGAAGAGTGTGAAGCCTTTCGGGGAATAGGGAAGATAAAGGGACAAAAAAATACTTAATAGACATTAAGAAAAGCACCTTGACTTGTGTTAGGCAGAATTACATGCAGTACCCTTTGGGAACACTACACACAATTAAGACTACAGGTGTAAGCACAATCTCACCTTTGGTACAAGCCTGTACTACACAGTTATGTGGTAGCAGTGGCTAAGCAGCAAGACGTATCTCAAGATGGATGTGAGCAGTACAAGATGTTTCACAAAGGACTAGCACAGTAGTTCAAACAAACACTTAGTCAAGGTTTCTTGGTAAAAGAATCTACATTTATTTACACATTTAGTTAGAAACATTACACTAGTAATAAGCAGCTCAATATCACACTATCATACACTACAGTACACAACCAATAAGTTTCTGAACAAGTTAGGCTCCCCTGAATTGGGAGCAAAATGGCACTTCAGTAACTTTCAAAAGGGGTAGAAAGACATAGGTTATAAGAATCAAAACACGGTTACTTTCATAGGCAGGGCAAATAGTTTCAGTTCACTACAAGAGGCAATTAAATTCAATAGGCCGGGGCCAAAGTCAATGGTTCAGTGTCTTGGATAGGATAGCACAGTTCTGGTAGTAAACAGTTAAGTCTTTGCCAATGTTCTTGGAAGTAGTTTGCAAAAAAAAAAGAGTTATATGTCGGATTAGGAACGAACAAGACACCAAATTTGGGAAAGTTTCACAAACCTTCACCGCGGCAAAGAGGATTTCTCTACCGCATTTTCACAGTACCTTATGGATGAAGAAAAGCTGTAGCTGAGGCAGTTGTTCCTGGCAGTTCCTACAGATCTCGCTATTCCTCAGCTTCAGCCATGGGGGCAAGAAGGAGGACATTGGGAGGTTCCTGCACTGCCCAGGGAAGAAGCCACAAGCTTGGATAAACATCGGTTTTAAAGTGTGAGTGCCTTAAAGTCCACTAACTGGTATCCTTCTCACTGGCTATTTGGTTTTCAACAGCACTCTGAAGAAAATTTGACCAGTATGGAGAAGGTGTCCAGGTGGCTTACGAGTGGTTGTTCCCACCAGCTCAAGGGAAGAAGTCGTCCTTGAAGGGCTTCTCTGTCGAAGGAGTTTCAGGCAATTCAGTCCTGCAGCAGGGCTTCACCAGGCAAACCAATCGTCCAGGAGTTGCAGCAGTCATCTTCCTTCATCTCGTCTTCAGTTCTTTCGTTCCAGTGGTTGACTCTGCGTTCCAAGTCCCACAGACCTGCTTTTAAACAGCTTTCTCCCAGTAATTCCAGCCTAGCTGTCACTCACCCAGCAGGGTGGCTGTCCTTGCCGCACACCATAGTGCATTCAGGTCTCCTAGGAAACTAAGCACAGAGAGTTTTGGGCACCTCCCTCACACCCTGTCTACCGCAGACACTCAGGCACTAGAGGAGGGCTGTAGCACTGAAACCCGCCAAAGGCCATCGAACAAAGGGACCAAACCTGGTTTGGCGTGCAGAGACAAACACTAGAAGGCCCTTTCCTAAACAAAACAGCAAAAAAAGTCTGTTTTTACAGAGGGGTCTTATGCGCCATAATGGAAAACATGGCTGACCCGATTTTTAGTTACCGGTGTTCGCAGTCAGGAAAAATCATGGTAGTTCGTTCTAAAACCACTGCCACCAGCCATTTCAACAGGAAAGGGTTACATTTGACTGTTACATGAGTGTTTAGAGACATGGGATGCTAAGCAACGGCTCCAGCACTCTATAGGAAGATAGGGTGTGCTAGGTCTATGAATTAAAAAAGACTAGCAAAGTCAATTTACCTTTACATGTTTTGGGATAAAGTAGTCAGTCCCAGAGAAGGTATTTAAACCTTGGGAAGTCTGAAAGACATCTCTGTGCCACTGTACTGAAGGTGCTGTGTGACAAACAAGAAAAAGATTATGCCTATGGAGTTGTCTAAAACAACAACACAAAAGTAAAACACACATCAAAATACATGAAAGAGTGGGAAAAAAAGGCTCCCGCTCTTTCCAGGTAAACATTAAAATCCTAGAAATCCAGCAAAGTTGCTGGGGGTCTCAAAAGGTAAGGGACATTAGCACATTTATAAGAATTCTCCCTAACAACTCAATGTTTAGAGAGGCAGAAAAAAGCAGTGGAAAGGGAGATAGAGAAAAAAGGGAAGGAGCAGGGAAGGAAGGAAGACCAGCAGGGGTGGACTGTGGGATGCATACAATTTTATTGATGACTGGCTACAGGAAATAGAAGACAGAACACTAGACACAATAGAGGGTGATCGAACAGCATCAGATTGGGAGGACAGTAGTGACAGCAGCAACGGGATGAAAAATTCAACATATACGCATATACCATCTAACAAGGGTGAGAAGGGGAAGGTGAAGGAACAAAGGGGAAGAGTATAGAGAGGAGCTGATGGGGACTGGGGAAATAGGCTTCAAAGCAGGAAGACTGGAATGGCGGTAGTAAAAAAGACCACAGTGAGGGAATAAGACGAGCGCATGAACCCTGTTACCCCTTCTATGGAAGGCAAAAGGTGAAGTACATTATGTACCCTTGCAGACCATGGAGAGGGATCATTTGGTCTATAGTTTACACTAATGGCAGGAGCGAGCAAGTGGGTCTATGTATTTGAGAAGGAGACAGCAGGGACCCCTTTGGCCATAGTGGACATTAAGAGTTTATTGGCGGTATTGGTGGGGGAACGAAATGACAAAATTTGCAACAAGCAGGGTTTTCAGGGTAAAGTTGAGCTCTAACATACGTGATGGATCACCCTTTAACAATTATCGAGCACATGTGTGGAAAGCTCTGAGAGAGCTGTATCCAGATACATCACATTTGGGGTCAATATTAGCACATAAAATGAAGCCAGATGAGGTACCCGCAGAATACATATGATCAATACAAGAAATGTGGACACAAGAAAAAAGCAGTCATGGGATGATAAAATACCTTTATTCTCATATTCTAGTGAGGGGGCTTCTCATGGATGTACAGATTTCCCTAGAACAAATAGTAGGGATAGAAGTGAAAGTATGGCATAAGATACAGTTTACTATTCTGCATTATTGTAAAAGTAAACAGGAAAAAGACAAGGAGAAAGCAGACAATGCAATCAAAGCAGAGAAACATATATTGCAGAACAAACTGGCCAAAATAAGCATGGAAGGAGAATTGCTCACGGGACCAGTTGTTGTTCCACCCGACCCGCCTAACAGGGGGGGCGGGGCTTCCAGTAACAGTGGTAACACAGCAAGGGGGAAATACGCAATCACCATTTAATCAACAATGGGGGGTCCAACAGATGCAACATCAGCCTGGGGTTACAAATACACAACAACCTGTATTATTCAAGAGGAATTTGGATACAGGAGTATGGGACCATGGTTTGGAGGTCAGACTTTTGTGTGCGGCAACTTTGGTCACTTTGTTCGAACATGTCCACTCATTCCACAACAGGGCAGCAAGAAGGAGTGCAGCAACAAAGGTCATATATGCAGAGACCCGCAGAGACTCAACAGGTTCAAATGTTACCACAGCAGTAAATATAATTGCAGACTACACAGACACAGGTTGTATCAACACAGGGACAAGTACCAGTGCAGGAGGAGTGATGTCTGGAACGCAAGGTACAGTGAGCATACATCAAGCACCAACACAGGTACACACACAGGAGAAAGTGATGATATTGGGTCAGAAGGCAGTGCCACAATACAGAGGGATTACAATGGTGGGTGGTAAAATGTTCACATCCTCCACTAACACATTTTCCTTATAGGGGTGCCACAGGCAGTACAAGTGTGTCCTGTCCTAGCAGTAACTGAAGACCCATAAGCAGAGCCCGAGCTAGCAGTTTAAATAGGACAGAGAGGTTTTTCTTTTCTCATATTTTCTGGGGCATCCAGATAATGCATAAAAGAAAAGGGATTCCCATTATCCAACAAATAATTAGACAAGCAAGGCTTTTCAGGGACAATTTTTGAGGTTCCTTTGACAAAGGATTTACCATTGACAATAGGGACGCAGCATATTGTAGCACTATTATTGTATTCAAATAACACACCTATCAACATACTAGCAAAAGATTTGTTAAGCAAGTTGAATGCCACTATTTCATTTTTGGACAAAGGGAGTGTAGAGGTGGAGCCAAGTACCCCCACTCAAAGCTCTGCCCCCATGATGCCTATATGTTGGGAGCCAGAATGTGAGACACATGCAGTACCAGTGAAAATATCTATACCAAAAAGAATCCTGGAAGTAAGATACCCATTTAGAAAGCCCTACATGCACTCCTGACAATATGATGGCCCTTTGAATGAAATCCCATAAGAAATGTGAAAAACAAGCAAGAGAGAAGATTGATGATGTCATGCGAAGCAGAGCCGACGTATCCAGAGAAGAGACAAGAGGCTGAAGAATCTAAGCATTCTATGAAGATCTAAGGAGGAGGTGTTAAAGATGAGCAACATTTCGGGCTCAAGATGAAGATGCTCATGCTACAGAAACAATGAAGAAAACATCAAGTAATTGTATAATTGTACAGAAGCAGTAACGCAAGTAGACAAAGTATTCTTAAAAGCTGGCTACGTAGTGAATAGATTGTGGCAATGCGCAAACGTATTTACATAAGAATGTATAGACTATGGATGTGCCACAAAGCACTTTAATAGAGTTTGGCCCCTGTAACTAAACAGTCTTTTTCAGTGTGGCACATTTGGGAAATGCCTTAATACCGCTGGTAGATTCAAGAAGAGGTTGGCTGGCCCAGTACCAGGAAGTCAAGGCCAGTAAGAGCTTGGATGTTCATTCAGTAGCTACAAAACGTGTGAAAAGAACAAACTCCTGTTTGAGGTGAGAAGCAAAACATTGAAAAAGTCAGAGGTTCATCATTTAATAGTATTTCAAATACCAAAAGGATCTGAAACATGGTCTCTAGTCACGTGGATGGATGAAAATTGATACTGAGTTGCGCTGTATCGAATCCAAGAGACAGGGTATGCCTCTCCTCCCTTTTATTCTCAAGCACAGGGAACATTTCCAAGGACAATGATCAAAGGGCTAATTGGCTGGCAGACCACAAGAGTGATGATAGATGACAAGCTAATGAGGTGGGAAGCTATGGTTATGACCAGACCACCAGCAACTGGGGGCCAGTCTGTGTGCTGCTAGCATGTGTGGAATATTACAGAGGGGTGAAAGGGTGCCAGCCAATTGTAGAGGGACACATATTAGGGAGCCCTATAGTTTTTACACCAACGGAACATCGTGTATTTGATGACATTCATAGTGACTTGCATTAGAGGAGGGCTTAGTTGCCCCACCTGATGTTAGAGACCCAATCACCTTCCCAACAAGTATGGAATGTATACCTAGATGTTCCCGTTAAGCCAATCACTGTCCCAAGTTGTTTTTTTGTAATTTGCCATGTAGATTGACGTCAATGATGATGTGTTTTTAGTATAAATGTTGTATTTTTTATGAAATTCGTTGAGTGAGAGGAGGTTTGCTGATGTTCGTTGTAACTCCCTGTTTTAGATCATTGATATTAAAACAGGTGTACTTTGCCAACTTCCTGAGTCAGTCTGTTTATTGATGTTTGAGTATATTCTGCATCTCCATCTATCTCAAAGTATTGCTACCTCATCTTAAAGGGCATGGTGTTGGGTACACGGGTTCAGGATGATGTGCACCACACCTGGGATATACCCAGCCAGGGTGTCAGTACTGATACAAGCATACTACGCACACAGCACATTGAGGGGGATACCCATACGCATGGAGATGTTTTTGTATGGGTACAGGTGCTGCTAGGATGGGTCCAAGGGATAGAGGGGAAGGTGTTTTGATTGTCCAATGAATTCATGTTCAGGCCACTGTGCTCCTCTACATAACACCAGGAACAAACACACTCCTATACCCAGATGAAGTACTAGTGAGAAAAACATGATGATACTAGATACTGGAGATGACGATAAAATGGAGTGGCAATCAATATTGTGCATTGATTCCCACATTGACAGGAGTAACAGAAACATAGTTGTTCACTACAAACAAATGAGGAAGAGGTAGTGTTTAAATTGAGCATACCATGTCCAGTACAGATAAAAGAAAGAGAAGTGCCACAGATGGCACAATTGGTGAAAAAGGAAACAAAATACTTTCAGTAGGATTTGGAAAAAGTTTCAAAGGTTGTATGGACTAAAGGACCCCATGATGTGGGAATACTGAAACAGGCAGGAGCGGTACACATTAAAATAAAGGAAGGAGCACTGTTACCATGAGTAAAGCAATACCCCCTTTCCCGAGAAGAAGACAAGGGCATATATGAGACATTGCATGCCCTATGGAAGTAAGGTATAATACAAGAATCTATATCACCCTGTAATACAGTGATCTATCTGATTGAAAAATCAAATGGAGGTTCATGGCATTTCATACAGGATTTGTGGCCTCTTAATAACATTATCGAAGCAGAGTACCCACTAGTGCCAAACCCTGTGACAATTTTTTGCATCATCCCAGCAGAGGCACGCTACTTCACAGTGGCGTATCTGAAGAATGCATTCTTCTCTATTGTCCTGCATCCTGACTCCAGGTATCTCACCGCATTTATTTATCGCAGGACCAGATTTTAACACATGAGAATGTCCCCAAGGGTATTGTGAGGAACCTAACATATTTAACAGGGTAATACAAATGGATTTGAGCTATCTACAGGTTGAAAGTACAGTGACACAATATGTGAATGACCTTTGTGTGCAGCACAACAGAAGATGAATGCAGAAAGGACTGAGTCACACTACTGACATTACTAGATGACAAATGGTACAAAGTGGAAAAAGACAAATTGCAGTATTGTCAAAAAGAAGTAGTTTACTTGGGACAGATTGTGTCAGCTGATGGGTGAAAAATAACTCCTGAGAAAGTTGAGGCAATATATAAAACACCCAGACCAAAGACAGTGAACTAAATGCAACACTTTCAAGGCTTCTGCAATTATTGCAGAGCATGGGTCTTTGATTACTCCACTTACATCAGGCCACTTCTCTAAGCACTTAAGGAAGCTACGAAAAATGAAAGAAGCATAAAATGGACAGCTGAAAAGGGTAGAAATGCTGATGAACTCAAACATGAATTCGCAAACACACCAGTGTTGGCTTCACCCAATTATAAAGAGAAATTTCACTTGTTTTCTTATTTAGATGGCCAGGCAATGACCGCTATATTTACACAAAATAAGGCACAGGGACACCAGCCACTGGCCTATTACATTGGATCACTTGATCCAGTGATGCCGGGACACTTTCCTTTTGAGCACGTACTTTCTGCCACTACATTTGCAGTTGATAAAGCATCAACAAAAATGATTGGATGCCCAGTAATTTTGTGCATGGAACATGCATTGTTTGCTATACTAGAGAGATCATCAACATTGACAACTCAGAGAGCATTCCGGTATGAAATAATACTAATGAACCTTGCAATAGAAGTGGTACGGTGTAGGATGGTAAACCAAGCAGAATTCATTGTAGAACCTCTCGAGAAAGGAGGATACACACATGTCACGTGTATAGACATGAATAAAGGGAACCCCTAGTAAAAGAAGAAACACTTGTGTATAGGCGCACTATAAATAAAATATCATATCATAAGAAATAATTGAGGGGGGGCATGATCTTTATTGATGGAAGCTCAAGTATCAACCCACATTCAGGACAGAAGCATTATGGTTCAGCAGTAGTGGGGCACAAACATTGAATACAGGAGGAAGGGGAGATGATACTGTATTCACAGACACGATTGACAATGCACTACTCTGCACAAGCAGTAGAATTAGTGGCATTGATTGAGGCACTAAATATGTCAGAATGGCAAGCAGTCAACATTTTTTCAGACTCTGCATATGTAACATCCACTGTACATTCAGGACTAGCAAGGTGGGAAAGGAGAGGATTCAAGAAAATTGATGGCATACCAGTACAGCATGCAGTGCATTTTTGTCAATTATTAGAAGTGCTGGCACTCCTAGTAGAATTGGTGACAATGAAGTGCAAGGCCCACACAGGAGAGCAAGTTTTCATTGGGTAATGAAAAAGCAGACACAGCATTGAAAGAAGCAGCATATCTGCCAGAAGGGACAGGATGTGCTGTTCCCTTGCAAAGAAGGAAATATACTTCTTGTAGCATTGCTACAAACTAACAAGATAAAAGATGCATTGCCAGAGAGCTTTAATGCAACACTGATAGTACACATAAGAGAATTGCAGGGAAAGACACCAGATGATGAAAAAGAGCTGTGGAAGAAAAGAGGGTGTTCTATGTCACTGACAGATTTAGGTTGTTTGATGTAGCAGTGGAGCAGCCTCACTTCACCGCCCACATATCAAAAGAGCATGTGACTGCAGGGATAAGTGAGAGCTGGTTCATGCCAAACCTATATGAAAATGTTACTGAATTTGTGAATAATTATGATTTGTCAAATATTCCTGTCTGGGCATACTTTGAGAGTAGTACAGTGAATGTTACTGCGACTGGAGAGGCCCTTCCGGCACTTGCATATCGACTATGTCGATGTGCAAGAGAGATGTACCTCTTGCAGATGCATGCTTACTGTGGTGCGTTCATTTTCACATTGGATTGAGGATGGTCCCTGTGCCCGTAATGACGCCAGGTGAGTGGTGAAATTCTTGGTGAGGGAGGTATTCCAGAGGTGGGGGATCCCAGGTGAAATTCACTCTGACAATGGTCAGCATTTCGCAAATGATTTGATTAAAGAAGTGACTGCCCTCCTGGGGATCAAGCACAGACTGTGCAGTTTATCACCCACAAGCAAATGGTTCGACAGAGAAGATGAATGGTTTACTAAAACACCGCTTAACACAACTAACACAAATGCTGGGCAAGTCTTGGTTGTGTTGCTTACCTCTTGCACTCTTTGCTTTGAGCAATTCGACTGGAGGAGATCATCATCTGACTCCACAAGAGATTGTTACAGGCCAGAGATTGCATTCACCTATGCCTCCATCACATACAATCTCTGATGCTAACTCTTCTTCTAACATTCTGGGGGGAGAATTCCTTACGTATATCACAGAACTTACACAATTGCTTAAATATATATCTCAACAGACAAGGCCAAGAGTTCAGATGGAGCAAGCAAAGTGGAGAATTACTTCTCTATCTTTGAATTAAGATCTATGCAAATAATCTCATCACAAAGTGGAAGGAAGAACGTTTCACAGGCCCTCACATAGTGACTTATGCAACACCAACCACAGTTAAAATTGAAGATCGGCGCGGATGGGTCCACATAACCAATGTGCGCAAACAAAAAGCACTGCCTCCCACTGATAAGAGAAGCAGAGTGTACATTGATGGGAAGTATCATTTCAACTTTCATTTACTTTTTTTCAGCAATACAACTTTATAAAACACAAACAAAGGAGGAAGGAGAGAGTGTTTTTCAGGACAAGCTTGGTATAACTAGACAGCAGAGGGTTTCTGTTTTTTGGAGAATAATGTTATTAACATGCCTTAGTATAGGATCAATATTTCTGTTTTGTTTTTAAATAAAAGAGTGTTGTACTATTTAATGAGAGTGTGAATAGAGGCAAAATAAGTGTATTTGATAAGTTTATTTGATGAGGAATTGTTCCATCATGACACTGGAAAAGGGCAAATGTAATCATCTGGAAACGTCTGGTTTGAAGAAATGTTACGTGTGGGAAGGGAAAGGTTTAATATCACATGCTATGTCTGCCCAATAATCCTACATGTAATGGGGACACCTAAGCTCTTCCTGCCTCAGGCTGTACTACTATGAGGAAGCAGGATGCCTAATGCACCTATGCCTCTGTAAAAATAGGGTTTTATTCCAAGGAGCAAATGTTACACAGTTCAATGGGTAGATGAAGTGGAACATGTATATGCAGATAATTATGTGCAACTAAACAGGATGGCCGAAAAGAAAGAAATTAAACACATGATAGTTGAATATGTAACAGAAGGCTCTAAAAGAGGGGGGCTAAAGATTAGTGAACACAAACAACAACAGTGAATAAATAAGAAGGGGCATAGCATTTCTTGGTGTCATACAAGAACATTGATGAGAATAAAAGGGGCACCATGAAATGGTGGCCAATGGGAGGGGGATTAATTCAATGTTGTGCTGACGGTTTGGTGGGGTTTGAACAGAATGTGATAGCAAAAATGAATTACAGCTGTAAGGCAGATTGGAGAAAAAATGTACATGCATACGCTTGAATAGATGAAAAACATCAAGCAGTTGACATAAAGAGCTTTACAAGATTCCATCTGTGTTTCAGGTCCAGTGGGTCTATCCCTCTGGGGACTAACAATGGCTGTGCGAAGGTGATGAGGAGTGCAGTGCTGATGCGGGGGACAGCTGTCATCATGGACATGTGGTAGGCCTGTGGATCAAAGGCCCACGTCCATCTTCCACCTGATTGGAGTGTGTTTGTGTGATCATTACACTGCCCAGCCCTGCCCTGGTGGTGCAGCAAAACAGCAGTGCCATGGGATTTTTACTAAAGGAGAGAGTGGCACAACAAAGTAAGAAGCAAACATTGCTAAGCAGGAAGAGGAGAAGTAACAACTACTGGTCCAAAAAGAGTGATGAAAATGTGGCTGCTATCCCCGATGAGTTCCAACTGTTTTCCAAAGCTGCCACTTTCTTTACATCTTTGCTGTTTCCATGTGTGCAGGCTGCAGCCAACGCAAATATGCTCCAGCTTATGAGATATGAGTTGCTGCAACTGGACAATTCAACTGCAAAAGGTCTAAATGCAGCAACGGAAGACTTGAGAGTATGTTTTTGGGTGGCTCTCCAAAATTGATATGTTTTAGACCTTTTAATGGCTAAAAAAGTAGGAGTGTGCACCAAATTTGTTAGTAAATGCTGCACAGTGGTGCCTGATGGAACATTGAAAGCAGCTATCCGTGAAATACAGACACTCCACGAAAGGATGACAAGTGAAGTTAGTGGAGTACAGTCAAACAACTGGTTGGACAACATTTTCAGATAGGTGCCCGCATGGCTTTTTGGAGTATTTTGAGTGACTTTCCCCGTGTTGGTCCTCATACTCATAACCAAAGCTCTATTCAGACTCTATACTAACAAAAAGAGAGGAACATGTATGTTTTCCCTGTATGCTGATGGGGAAAGTACTGAAAATTAGCCCTGTAACAAACAGATAGGTGCCCGCATGGCTTTTTGGAGTATTTTGAGTGACTTTCCCCGTGTTGGTCCTCATACTCATAACCAAAGCTCTATTCAGACTCTATACTAACAAAAAGAGAGGAACATGTATGTTTTCCCTGTATGCTGATGGGGAAAGTACTGAAAATTAGCCCTGTAACAAACTAACAAAAGGTGACAAAATTTATGAAATCTATTGGGTCGCAGTACAACTAGAAGGTATAGAAAATTATGAAGCTTATTGGGTTTCATGCAACAAGGATGGGCCAGGGTGTGTGTTGATAAATGGGCCATTTGAAATTTGGAAAGAGGAGGGGGGTGACATGAGTAGGCTAAATAAAGGTGTGGATAGCTAAAAAACAAATCACAGAGTGGGGACTGGAGGGAGGAGAACATATAGTTATTGATAAATCAATAAAATGGGGGAATAATGTGGTAAAAATGCAAGTTCAGCATGGTAAAAAGGTGAAAACTTACCAGCTGCGGGATTAGCCCATTAAAACGGGAGGGGGCTTCCTTGATAGGCGCACTGTCATTTACACTCAGCTGGAAAATGCCATTAATAATTGTGTTCCAGTCTAGTAAGTATATGGGTTTTAACGTTGAACTGAGAAGCTCGGAGCCACCCTCAAAGCATGCTTTTTAGAAACAAAATTCACATTTTATTAATTTGCTTAGTAGCTGCAGAGGCTGGCAGGACATCGCAAATCCCACGTTCCCAGGATCACACGGTAGGAAGCGTACAGCCTTTGTTACTTTCGAGGTCAGTAAACAGATCACATGGGTGCCATGGAAACACAATGAATATACAATTAATTTATAATTCGGCATATTAAATTATGAAGCTGGTCTACTGACGGTTTCAGATTTCCCATGGCAGTTTCAAATTGCCCCTTTGTACATCTCAGCCTGGGAATACGTTTGAAGAATTTCTAACATGCATCATTAAAACGGTAACATGTTGGTGGTTCAAAGCTCTGGCAGTTTCATGATCAAATGCCTTCCTGTGAGAAGACAGATGGGGATGATCGGTAGCAGTTGAAAAAAGATCTGCTGGTCATCCCAAATGTTTCAATAAATTGGCACTACAATGTGGGCATTTGGGTTGGAGTGTCTATAACACGGGGGTTGTCCTCCCCTCTATAAATCTGAAAGGTGTACGGGAAAATTTCAGTGTACACTGGTTGTTTAGACCTTAATGGGAACACATGTCATTCTGGGCAACCATTAAGAAAAGCAACATGCTTGCTGGTGCTAAACACATGACTCAAAAGATATATGTAAAACAATTTTTTTTAATTTTTCATTTAGCTTACTATTAATAGCTTTTTTAAAAAAAAATTTGTGCAGAAAAAACAAGTGGTTTCTTTTCATAACAGTCCATGATGTCCATTCATGTAATAACATACATAGTTGAAAGGTTCACTGTATCAAAAAGAAACTGTACTTTGTGACAAGAGATGTGAGTTCAACATTTTTGCATATGACCAACATCTTGAAAATCAAAGTGTCCCATGTCATTGGGGATAGAGAACACACTGTGAGAATGTAAAATGAGGAGACGGATGAATCTGTCTCCTGTGCCCGGCTAAAGTCTGACCTTATATTCGGTCTACGTCTGGATATGATGTTAGGGATTTAGGAGGCAGCACAAAAGAAAGCCTGTGGAAAGTCTGGGTGAGTGTGCTGTTGACGTTTCGGCAGGATAGGTTGATAGCCTTCTTCATGGGCCAAAAAAAGTCAGGAGACTCTGTGTGAGAAAAAGAGAAAGCATGGAAATGACCATGAAGGAAAGAGGTCAATGTTAAAAGCAGCAGCAGGGTGCTGGAATGGGTCTATACCTAGTATCCAATACTAAAAACACAGGTCCTTGGACAGATTCCAAAAGAGGGGGTCCACTCACCACTGGTCGTGCTTCCAGTGAGCGCAGATGAACGCAGTGGCTTCCAAAATGTGGCAAGTGAGGAAGCAGGTAGAAGTTGCGTGGGTAGAAGGGGTAGCCAGGAAGGTGGGAGGCGGCCCTTGTGCGTGGCTGATGCGGAGTCCCTGAAGCAATGTACAGGGTCCGAAGAAAGTCCACGGAAGGTGACACCTTAGGAACACTGGGAAAGAGTAAAACATACAGCAGTTTAGCGACACTGCTGTCAAGATGGTCGTGTGGTACTAACAAAGGAGTGGAGAGAGTGTGGGAGCACTCGTGCAGGAGAAGGAGTTTACCTGTGTCAGGTTGTAGGAACACATGGTGCGTGGGCACGGGGAGTCCAAATGGGAGATCACCAAGAGAAAAATCTTCAAGGCTGGGGAGCTCATGGGTGAAATTCGACTTGTGAGCTCTGTGAAAAAAAGTAAATGCAAACAGCAAAAAGAAGGGGAATCAGTGTCAATCCAAAAGCTCAGGCTAGGAATAATTGCAAGAGATCTAAAACTGAAAGCTGCCTTGCTCTATAGTGGGAGCAGAGGCACGTACCTGATGCTGTTGCCGGCATGTAGCAACGAGGGGCAGGAGTCTTAAAATGGTGCCTGTGCTGGCTCTGAAGTGAAGAGCTCAGTATATGCACTGAGAGGCAGCGCGTCACCGCGCATGCGCCAGAGACTAGTGTCTTGTGGCGATGGGAATGACGTGGCGTGGGGGCGGGCAGGTATTGGCTGGCTGCTCGAGGGGCTCGGTACCACCGAAGGAGAGCAGTCTCCGTGGAAGGCATTGTAATGGCAGGACTGCCGATGTTGCGTCTGTGCGGAGTAAGAGTGCTCGTGAGCATAAGTGTAGGTTAGCTGAAAAAGAAGGAGTCATGTGGGGGAGTCACACAGTGGGCGTGATGGATATTGCAGTCTGAAAGAGGATGAAAGCATGGCTCTGCAATGGGTGAGTCTGCTAATCGAGTGCTGAGAACCTTGACTGCTGCACATAGTGTATGCGGGATGCAGACCAGTCTTGTGTGATTACCTAAGCCAATACATAAAGGATGGAGAAGCATGGCATGATTACACATTAGTAAAAAAATTACCGACTAAAGCCCTGCATCATCAGAGTGGGCATTAGTGTTAGTCTTCCGGTGGTACAAGTGCAAACAATACCAAAACACACACATGTCTGGAGCTCTGAAAAACCGACAAGGGATGTTGCACATAGTGTGTGCGGGATGCAGGCCAGTCTTGTATGAATGCCTAAGATAATGTATGGCACGATTACATGCTTGTAAACAAATTACCGACTGGAGCTCTGCATAATCAGAGTGGGCAGTTGTGTTAGTCTGCCAGTGGTACAAGCGTAAAAAACAACACAACACACATATGTTCTGGAGCTCTGAGAACTTGACAAGTACTGTACAGTAATAGATGCAGATGCACATGATGTTGGATCACCAATGTATCTGGTTATAACAATTACAAGAACAAATTAGTCATGGCAATAAGCTGCCAATGTAGATTCCTGTATTGGGAGAAAGGGAAGTCGTGAATTAGAGAGAGACTGCTGAGAGCAAATGGCTGTTCCTTAATTGAAAGAAAAGTACAGTGATGTGGAGAGAGCACAGGTTAAATGGGCAGGCGGTCCCCTGTAATAAATGGACGGCTTGTCTGGGAAGAGTAGACTGCCAGGCCGAGTGGGGAGCTCAAGGGCAAGCCCTATGGTTAGGTGTAGGGAGTAAAAGTAGTGTTAAAAGTGGAAGGGTCCTGGTAAGGCTTCATTCAAGCCAGAAGTGGTGGATTTGAGTCTGTGCATCCACCATGCTTCTTTAAGAGAGTTAGCAGTGTTGTTTCTGTTTTGGATTTTGTCTACCACCCACCAGGCAAATGAGTCTGGGCTGTGGTGGAATTCCATGAAGTGGTGGACCAGGGGGGCAGTGGGAGTTTTGCAGCGTATCCTTGATCTGTGTTCGCTGATACGTTTGTGCACAGGTCTGGATGTTTGACCTACGTATCTAAGGCCGCAAGGGCATTGGATAACGTAGATAACGTTGGTGGATTTTCAATTTGAAAAATGCCTGAGTTTCCACTCTTTACCATCAATCATGAAGGAGTTGAGTTTCTTGGTTTGCCTGCATCCCGTGTATTGGCCACATGGATGGTGACCAGTAATTTCTCTCATGTCCCACATTGTGGAGCGGCCCGTGTTTTTGTTGGGTTTGGCGTTGGTGAGAAATTCTTTAAGATTTTTAGACCTTTTGAGTGCCATCCGTGGTTTTGGTTCATCTGGGACATTGAGTTGCACCAGAGGCCAGTGTTGGTTTGGAGTGTGACATCACACGAGTGGACAAAGGTAATGTGGTACGGTTTGCGGTAGCCAATCAAGTAAGATAATGTATGCCCTTCTATAGGGGAATGATCCAATCGTACCAATCAGCATTCTGTGAAGGAACATTTTAATGTTGCAATGTGGTTTGATGTTAATTAGTTTTGTTTTAGGGGAATATCTTGGACACTGCTTTTTATGCAGTTCTGTTCCACATTCTGTTTGAATTTTGCTTTCCCAGCTGTGACTGGGCCTAGAATAAATTGTGTTACTTCTTGCCCGGTGTACACTCCTTTTTAGACTACATTTGTAATTTCTACTGGTGAGTTCCGAGGCAACCCACTGAACAGTAATTTGGGGATTCTGTCCGTACGTCACTAACTTCTCACCTCAAATCCCTCAACTCTGCCCTCATCTCATTAACCAATGTTCTTAGTTCAGCCCTCTCTTTTATAGTCTTTTGAAATTCCCCACATTTATATTCCTTGTCACCACCTAGAGTACATTGGTCATGACAGTGTGTCCGCTGGAACCTGATGTTTGCTCCTGTTGTATTATCACAAACCGTTATTTCCTGTAGTAGTGAGAATCGGTTGACGGTTGGAACATTTTCATTGATATTCACTACTATTGGTGATACAAGTACAGGAGGTTCCTTGCCTGGTTCCACTGTCTTTCTATTAGTAGCATCACCTTCCTCTCCAAGTTGGTATGTGGATTGGGGTACTTCACTTGCTGGGTGTACCTCAATGGGCAAGGTATAGTTATATCCATCTTGTTGGTGAGCTAAGTGTAGGTTTACTAATAATTCACAATCAACAGATTATTCCTTTCTGCCTTCTTCTTTTGTTGTTTTTGGTTTATGTTTGTGTGTTGGGAAGGACTGCTTACTTTGTAGCAGTTTACACTTTGCTGGCCCTTTCCCCTCATTCCACTCTCTCTCCCCCTTACTCTTTTCGATTTTGCCATCTATATCCTCCCTCTGGTTAAAACCATTGAGTAGCACCCCTATTTCATCTATCAATAGGTTACCCTCCTTAATAGGGGCTGCTAGTTTAACACTTTTTGTAGGACCCTTATTTAGGGAGATCTGGGAAGTGGCTTTCTGTTTGAACATTGTACTGAAAAAGATCTTAAAAACAGCTCAGCAATGTCTCAGACCTCCCGCAACACACTGCAATCTGTAGACATTAAAATATGCACCAATACACATCAATACTAAACAGCTAACTGAATGTTATTTTGCACTTTCTGCACCAGAACAGAAATAGATGAAATACAGTACAATTAGATACTAACATTATGTAGCTGGTGAACCATGTGCTACAATAAAGAAAAAAAGTATCAAGAATATATTTTTTTAAACATTACAATGACTTATATTTTGAAATAGAATTCTGCCACAATTATTATATCACATGCAGGGTACAAGGACTAATAACAGTCTGGAGATCACAAACATTGTGTTTCACCACAGTCCAATAATTGTGTCGTAGTGGTAATGCGGGAACACCTCAATTGTTTAAGGGACACGCAGAGTCTGTGTCCCCCCATCAATAAGTCACCATAAACCATAGATGCTACCGAGTGGGGTATATTGCTTCCTTTGGACTGCAACAAGTGGATCTCCACCTAAAAGCAAGCTAGAAGTATGTGAAAAATAAGCCCACTCTGGTAGCTGCTGGCTGGAGGGAGAAATAGTAAAACAGAAGGAAACTCAACATGAAACCACAATTGAAGGACAGTGCCAATCTTAGACTGTCTGGCAACCTTTAGCTGCATTGTTACTCCATACAGAGGTAGCCCAGATAGTTAGCAAATAAAGAGGAGCCTGAAGCACTCTGCAAAACACAGCCACCTTCCCCACTGATAGCTTTGGAGGCAGCCCTTCAATTTTTCCCAAAAAGGCTTAAAATTACTATGGACCAAAAAAGTCCTCCTCAAGGGTCCCGCAAATCTGTCACACTGATGTCATAAAAGACTTACCTCTAAGGTTAGAGGAGCCCAAAGCCCCATCAGCAGAGACTGCACTGTCTGCCCTTGTCAACTCTTTGCTGCTGCTTTGCCGCCTCTGTGGGGTTTTGTAAGCTGTGTCAGGTCAGGATCAAGTGCAGGCAATCAGCCCCTCCTCTGCCTTACATGGAAAACAAATTGTTTTTGCCGCAAGGACAGTCCATGTCCCTGCAGGTATGCCCAGAGTGTGTGAGAGTATCCCGTGCACACAGACTGCCCTTATCCTCCCACTGCCATTACAGAGTTGGGCTTGCCTTAAGGCCACCGTCAAGGGTATGGGTCTTAAACTGCTATCTGCAACCAGCCAGCCTATCTCCCTTGGTTCCAGCAGGCTGTATCCTGCCACTTTGCTGCTGGCTGGCCCAAGGCCATCTGGTCTGGCGGGATCACTGGAAAAGGAGAAGAGTGCTCACTGCCCAGTCTGTGTCCCTGCAGGTATATGGAGAGTGTTTGAGAGCACCATGTGGACATTGTGGTGCAGCAGAAGGAGGAAGATAGACACTCTTGCAGCACAGGCACCAACACTGTGCCTTTTACACAACCGTGCCTCAGAGGATGAATCCCAGTAGTTTGAAACAAGGTAGCTGCGCTGCTACCTACAAACCCCTGACTCAAAATCAGGTTGTCATCAAATGATTATGCACTGCATTCTTCATAAACATGTGGGCCACTACAGGCATGAGAGGTTGCCCCCTTATGCTCACACTTGAGTCCTCAGTCAAGCAGCTCCATGCATGGGCACACAGGGTGGCTATCGTAGGTCAACCAAACCTCCACAATGCTTTGGTGACATTGCACTTTATTGGGGATACTGACTTTGAGGCCTTCGGTGATAATCCCACAGATGGCGGACCTGCCCAATTGCACCTTCAGACATATAAAATCTGGGAATAATTTCAGATTGTTTTCACCCCAAGACCACTTAACATTTGCCACACCAGATTAATCTGTGGTATCCGAGCACTAGCTATTCTGGGTGAAACCTCAGAGGGAACGAGGCACAATTTGGTATGAGTGTTCATCTGCTCCTATACCCATGCCGGACAGATGATTTGCAAGGCAGGACCACTATGGACTTCCGCCACGGTGCTCTCTGGCTTCAGCCTGGCCAGGCATACTTCGCCATCTCCCAACAGAGTGGACGAGAGGTGCTTGTGGTGTGCACAGTGCAATGGGATCCCACCTCAGCTGGTGTATGACAGCCCTCACCTCCATAGTGACACAAGTTTCATTTTGGCCCTCCAACTTGTACACTTTGGTCTGTGTTAGAAAATGGGATCTGTGGGTAACCAACATTATCGCAGACCCTTGGCACCCTTTGTGGGCCTCCCCGCCTAGTGGTGTGAAGTAGTTGGGGTACACGGAGTACAGTCCACCCCAGTTGACACTTGTACTAGGAGTAGGAGGTTCTGTCCCCTGTCACTGCCCGGGTGACCCAGGAGAGATGCTGGGACAGTAGCCAGAGGAGGGCATGCTGGTGGTCAAACTCCCTGTGCGATATGGACATGTTGAAATTGTAGCCAGGGGTCAGTAACACTGTTAACCAGAGTTGAGAGCCACCTGTCCCACATGGCATCACCAGCCAGCATGAAACCAATAGTGGTGCACCACTATGGAGGTAATGTTCACTTGGGCCTGTCTGCGGAACAGAAGCAACAAAGCATGCACCCCCCAGCAATTGGGAGAGTGGACAAGTCAACCACACAGGCACCGGTATGCCAGCCTGCACTGGGGTTGCTGGTGCTGGAAGGGAAAAGGCTGGGCAAAAGCACAACTGAAAGTTGGAGGTGCTACTTGATGCACCACCACTGGGGTGGCGACAGGGGGGTTGGGCATCACACCATTATGGTCATTTTGAACCACTGTACATACATGCTCAGAAGCAAAGAGTGAACAGCATGGCAGAGAGGGCCTGCACTGGGGCTAACAAAAGCCAAACCTGTCCACTCTGCTCTGCCCACCAGTGAGCCTTGTAAGAGGATTCAATTCAACACTACAGCTAAGTCAATGCCTAGTCTGGGATACTGAATGGAAACCCTTATTGATATATCTTTATGTCCAGTTCATGCGTTCTGGATGACTACCCCTGAATAACACCCCTCTCTTGGAATCCCCCTGACCCCACTGAGCCAAGAAGTAGTTCTGTTTTGCAAGTTTAAAAGGTTTATTTGATAATTTAAAATATATATCACACTTTATAATAAATTAATAATTGAATATCACACTTAATCTGATATGATAATGATTAACAACAGAGAATCTGGCACTAACACGCTTCTCTATAATCAATAAGGAGTTGACCTGAAATGGATAAGGTAGCACACTGGTAAATAGGTACAGAAGTATAATGTGGTAGAGAATGCTTTATAAGGTTCAAGGAAATGCAAGGTTGAATGAATGAAATGCATTATAGAAAACAACTTGATATGATTTCAGCAAAACAATGTAATCACTTTTCTCTGGCAATCCCCTTCCCCCCTTGATGCAAGGCAAGGAAATGGAAGGAAGCACACAGTTCTCAGAAATGCAATCAACTGTAATTCAGTTCAATCCAGCAAGCTTAGACTACATAAGTTTGAAAACACAGGCCCAAATTGCTTTGATATGTGCTGGCAATGAATTGAAAAGTATGCTAAAATACTTTTAATTCCCTTTCAGAGGTTCAGGGTGATTGGTATCTAGTTAATATTAGTCCAGGCTCACACTAGCAATGAGGCAGGGATAGTTAGCAGGTTAAACGAATTTCTGGCAATGGAAGGCAAGCAGCAGCAGCTTTTTACACGTGAAGAAATTTGCAAATCGCGGCAAAATTCGCGGATGCGCCGAGCGCTATTACAGAGGAACCACAAGGACTATCTCTATCGTTTTGGGGTCCTAGGAAAGCCTAGGATCTCAGCTTCCAAATAAAAGTTACTGCAAGTCTCTAGCACAAACGGTTGCGGAGATATGAGCGATTGAATAAAGGTCGTTTTTCAGATTTGAAATTTTAAACGCACACTTTTTCAGCTTTAAAATGATGGCAGGATAACACAATTGCTAAGCTGCAGTTCTACTTAGGTTAAAAATGGATTGAATTATATTATTTTAACTAGGAGATTGGTTCTGCACAGTTTTCTATGTACTCACACTATATTCTTGAATTAAATGGGCCTCGTCACGGATCTGGTCAGGGTTTTAAACTGGACTCTGGTCTGGTCTGGTCTGGCCTCTGCACTTCACAGTGATCTGGGTCAGCTCTCTCTGGTTCTCTGGTCTGGGTCTCTAGTTCTGGATAGATTGAAGTCTCTAGTTTGGCTCTCTGGAGGTTTGATGGAGGTAAAGTATGGATCTCTGGATGTTGTATGGTCCGGCAGAGTGCGTTGCAGCAAATGGAATTGAAGGTCCCTATCTGTCCTGTCTGTCTGCTTTTATGTGTTTAGAATGTGGGTGTGTTCTAGCATCACTGACCCTACCTCTCTCTCAGCTTCTAATTGGTCAAACTTCCATTTATCATTTGATTGGGGAATGAACTGTGAGTCAGAGGGATGTCATTTTATGGCTTGCAGATAGGACACTCCTCTGTCAGATTGCACATATTCTATATTTGAAAATAGGCATTTTGACCTGCCTTCAGAGAAACACAGGGTGGTTTTAAACTGCCGGCTTTTGGATAGTGGTGAGTACTGGTACTGCACCCATTTTTGGGATTTAGGAAAATGAATTCCCAACAATTCTAGGTTGCATTTGGCAATCAGCATTGCCATTCCCAATGGTTTCATACTACTGTGCGGGTAGTCCAATGGTGGTTTTAGGCAGTGTCCTTCTGTGCCCATAACATCGGCAAAAATGAGTGGCAGCCTATTCTTCATGCATTTCCCTGTGCATTTTCTGGGAAGCTCTGGCCATCATGAGGTTTTCCATGTCAGTACTGCACAGTTTTGAGGTAGGGCTCGGATGCATGGGTAAATACATCCCACAAGCCCCCCTCTTGCGATGGCCATTCGGTTTCACTGATGGGACTCGCAAGATCTGGGATGTTTCATCTTCTTCCAATAGATGGCACAGTTCAGCATCTTTTCCTCCATCCGGTCGGATCGATCGGTTCTCCTCGCCGGTCCTGATGGGAGTATTGGGCGGTCCACTGGGCCCATTGGATCTTCGTTCCCGGTCTCCGGATCGTCCTTCTTGGTCATTCTTCATGGTTTCATCTCTCCTAGGATGATAAAGCAAAAGCGGCAATATCTACTCATAGACGATTTTTTTTTCCACCACTGTTGAGATAGTGGGGCAGCATATGCATTTTATCATAACGAAACATTACATTCTTATTTTAATAAAAACAGTATGACTAAGAGACAGTTTCATACAAATCACAGTATGTTAGAGACTAGATGTGGTATGTTTTATGATTGGAACTGAATTAGTCTGATACAGTACCCGCTAGGATTCCAGAGGATTCCTCCAGTTGTTGCAGAGTGTGCCTGGGATGGCAACATTTCAACTGGTTTATGTGGACCCACTTGTCTTCCCCCTCTGCCGAACCGCCTTTGGGGATGCGGATCTTGTAGGCCACAGGGGAGATCTTATCGACGATCTCAAAGGGTCCCTTCCATGTAGGCAAAAATTTGCGCTGCTTGGCCTGGTTCCTTTGGAAGTTGTATAGATAGACCCGGTCCCCCACCTGATATTCCTTCCTGGAAGTTTTCAGGTCATAGTGGGTCTTCATGCTATCAGCTGATCTTTCTAGATTCCGCTGAGCATAAGCAAAAGCATGTTGGAGGTGTTTCCTTAAATTCTCTACATACTCATGAGTAGTGGAGGCCTTTATCAGTGTCTGCTCTTGGGTCCTATAGAGCAAATGCTGAGGAAGCACCATCTTGCGCCCAGTCATCAACTCAAATGGTGACATTTTGGTTGCAGATGAAGGGGTAGATCTGATGGCCATTAGGACCAGAGGTAATCGGATATCCCAACTTGGCCCAGAATCTGCCACAAACTTCTTTAATATGCTCACAATTGTCCGGTTATATCTCTCTACTGCCCCAGAAGAAGCTGGTCTATAAGCGATATGCAACTTCCTTTTGACCCCCAGTATCTCCCACATCTTCGTCATTACTTCACTGGTGAAGTGGCTACCTCTGTCTGACTCAATCCTTTGAGGTAGACCAAAACGGGAAAAGATGTGGTTAATCATCAAGGCAGCTGCAGTTTCTGCCTTGCAGTTTGGGGCTGGGAGACATTCCACCCACTTGGTAAACAAGCATGTCACAGTCAACAAGTACTTATTCCCCCTAGCCGAGCGAATCACAGGGCCTACAAAGTCGATTTGTAAATCTGACCATGGCAGTGTCATTCCCCTCTTTTGTAAAGGCGCCCGGTGTGTGAGGGATGTCGGCTGAAATTGTGCACACACAAGACACCCCTTCAAGTATTGGTCGAGGTCCTGCCCCATGTGTGGCCAGTATGCAACCTCTCTTAAGATTTCCAATGTTGTGTGAAACCCCCTGTGACCGGCAGTGGCCGCATCATGGGCGTGACTTAACATCAGGCTTCGGAATGAGGTAGGAACCACCCACTGATCGTGGCCAGCTTTGGATTTCCTTACCAACAAACCGTCTTAGATCCGGAACATTTTTGGACATTTCATCAACACTCTTAGGTCCTCTTTCCCAATGTAATCGGTATCCGTCAGGGGAAAGTTCTCAGGGTCCTCAAGGTGCTGGTAAAACTTACCAATAACTGGATCCCCCTTCTGAGCTGTAATCAAATCAGCATCAGGGGTCTCCTTACTCCATTGTGCAATTGAAAGGTCGTTGTGAGCATTTGTCTGGGACCTAGTGATAGCAGTGACCTGGATTTCCCCCAACAGGGACTCAATCTCAATTAGATCCCCTTGGATGGCCCCGGTTTTGGCCAGCTGATCAGCTAAGTCATTTCCAGTTTTGTCTGGTCCCTCTACTTTGGAATGACCCTTGATCTTTTTCCAGTAGATGGTCATCCCATTCGATGTGACCAGATCATCTATGTTTTGGATCAACTTCCCATGTTTCAAGGGTTTGTTGTTAGCACATAACATGCCTCTGGTTTTCCAATTAACCAGGTGCTCCACGAACCCGTTCCGTACATAATCCGAATCTGTGATTATGACCAGTTCGTGGAGTTGATGCTGGACAGCAGTGAGGATGGCCTGATGCACAGCCATCAATTCTGCCACCTGACTACTTCGGGGACCAATTTTGTATCCAGCGGAGGGTTCTGGGGACTCATTCACCCATGCATTCCCTACGCCGGCCACCAGTTCTTTCTCCCCGTCGTTGTCAACATGGTAAGAGCATCCATCCACATACACAGTGGGCATTCCCTCACACTTGTCTTCTTCAAAGACTTTGTGTGGGGAATTAAGGTATGCCTCCATGTTGTCCTTGATTTTCAGACTTTCGTCCTCGAGACAGTTTTCTCTGGCACAATCATGCAAGTCAGCCAGACCTTGCGCGAGGGGACTCTTCTTGTTTTGGCCATATCTGACCTCCACAGGAAAGCCTTGCATTGACAGAATCCAGGAAGTAATTCGGGAATTACTCACATTTCCGGCCCGGATTCTATCACTTTGGAGATATTGCAGAGGCTGGTGTGGAGTCTCCACTATGATGTGTTCCCCCTGGATAAACGGGCGGTAATTCTTCAATGCCCACACCGTCGCCAGGAGTGCCTTCTCACAATCGTTGAATTTCTCCTCCACAGAGGATAAAGTTTTGCTCGCATATGAGATTACTTTATTGACCTTGTCATGCTTTTGGTATAATACTGCCGTCAAGCACGTATTAGAGAACCCCGTCTCCAGGAAGAACTCCTTGTTTCTGACAGGGTAAGCTAGGCAAGGCGCTTGTGAGAGGCTTCTTTTGAGTTGTCTTACTGCCTCGGCTTGTTCTGGACCCCATTCCCACTTGACCCCCCCCTTTAGGAGATGAATCAGGGGTCTGGTGATCTCTGCGTAGCCCTCAATGAACTTTCTGCTGTAATTAGTCAGTCCAAGGAGGCTCCTTAGTTCCCGCAGAGTTGTGGGGTCTTTCAGTTTCTGAAGTGCTTCCACTTTCTTTTCCTGGGGACAGAGGCCCTGAGGAGTAATCTCATGCCCCAAGAAATTAACACGGGTTCTACACCACTGTGCTTTCTGAAAGGAAAGTTTTGCTCCGGCGGCCCTCAACTGTGTCAGAACATAACGGATCTCCGCTATGTGTTCCTCCACAGATGAACTTTTGTTGAGGACATCATCTACATAAGCCAGGTTACCCCTCGCACCCAGGTCGGGCATGGCCTTATGTAGGAAAATGTTGAATTCATTGCCGGAGTTGAGGTATCCGAAGGGAGTCCGGGTCCAGGTGTACTGCTGGCCCCCAAAGGTAAAAGCCAGCTTGTATTGGTCCTCCCTACTGACAGGCACAGTCCAGTATCCATTGGTCAGGTCTATTGCAGTGAATACCTGTGACCCCTGGATCTGGGCCAGCCCTTGGTCAATGTAGGGCAGAGGCCATCGGGAAGTATGGACCCGTTTGTTGAGCTCCCTGAGGTCGGCACAGAGTCTCCACTGGCCGTTTGGCTTCAATATTCCCAGCACCGGATTATTGAAGGTGCTGTGGACTGGACGGATTATTCCCCGGGACTCAAGGTTCTTAATTATTTCAGTAAGGGACTCCATTGATGCGAGAGGCAAGCGATATTGCTTCACAAACACAGGAGTCATGCCAGGGTCCGTGGGGATTGTTGTTGTGTGGATGTCAGTGCGACCACAGTCATATGAGTCTACCGCAAAGAGATCTTGGAAATCCCAGAAAACTTGTTTCAACTTTTGCTTTTGCTCCAGAGTCACACAGGCATCAGCTAGGTTGACTCTCTCTTCCACCATCTGCCTGAAGCCTGGAAAGACTTCTGGTTTGGCTATCTCAGCGGCCTCCTCCAGCTGGGTGGAGAAGTCCCTGGTCAGAGTGCTGATTTGGACCGGAGGCTTCAGGTGGGAAAGGCAGCCCTCATGTACCTGGAAAATCACCTCATCCCTCCTGAAGTCACACGTCACATCTTCCTTACCATAGGGGCAGGAAGTATACACCAGGAAGTTCCCCCCATGCCGGGTAAAAATCCTGTCTGGTGTTGTATTGTCCTCACTGTCACTGTCAAAACACTCCTTGGGGATTGGTCCTAACAGTTCATTTCTAAGATCAATGGAGAAATGTCGGTCATCAACCGCCATTCCAATAATGGTGCCTGCGGCTAGAGTAATACTCTTTAAGTCGCTGTTATCCACCTCTATTGGAATGGTGTCATGTTCTATGTTGACTAATGGAGTTGGGTTTACCCCTAACCCTTGCAGTTGGAGAGAAGCATTTAGATGTATGTAAGCATCAGGGTTTTTCAACTCTTGTCCCCTTTTAACTTTCACTTCCAGGGAGAATTGTCGGGTCCTTTCTGGGATGGTGACTTCCTCTTTAACCTGAATTTCAACTGCATAAGGTAGCAATTGAGCTGACCTAAATGCTTTTTCTGGATCATCAAAGCCCATGGGATTATCCGCTAATCGGGACCAAGCTTTGAAGTTTATTAGGTCCAAACTGATGGCAAAGCGATTGAGAATGTCACTGCCTAAGTAAAAGGCGGCAGTGACGTCTCGCACGACCCAACAATTATGGACTATGCTCTTGTTGCCAATGGAGATTTTGAGCATACACCTGCTTGGCAGGAGATGTTTTGAATTGGGTGCTTCCAGGTCCATTTCCCATTTGTCTATCAGTTTGAAGGTGGGAATGGCTGGATCTTTTGGAAGTTGGCGAAACATGGCTTCGCTGATGAAGCTCTTACCGTTGTTCACACACACTCGAGCGAGAACAGAGTCCTTCCCATCATTTAACTGAACAGGGATGAACAACTGCTCTCCAATTTGCTGAATATCAGCCAGGCTTTGAGCTGATTTCACATCTTTCTGGACTATAGGAGTGGGAGTTTCTGATTGTGGATTAGTATAGAATCTCAGAGTGTTTCCTTCCAGCGTGGAGTACCACTTTAGACTGGAAGGAAGGTTGATTTTCAGAAATAGCGAGGACCCCCATCACCAGTCTGTTGTCCTACTGCTATTACTGTCACGTCTGGAATTTGGCTATTCTGGAAGTGAAATTCTACTTGGTCAGATTTTTGTTCAACCATGTGGCAGGTGCCGTTTAAACTAACATGGTTGACACACTGTTTTAATTTTATTGGTCGGCTAGTCTGGGTCCAGAGGACCTTGTTTACACAATCTATTAGGGGTGACAACCTTCTCAGGAGGTCATTCCCTAGTAAACAAGGGGTGCCCTCCGGGGTCACAACTATGACCGGGTGTTTCAACTTGTGTCGCCCAATTTTAATGTCCAAGTCTGCAGTCCCCTCAACGGGAATTTCCTTCCCGTCAAAGTTCTGTAGTTGTCCCGGAAGAGAGGTGAGAGGAATTTGGTAATTCTCTCCCCTTCCTGCATTCAGTTCGTCAAAGGCCCTTCTGGACAGAAGGGTAGCTTGAGATCCAGTGTCCACCAGTGCCGAGATTGTACCCTGCCCCTGTACTTGTACCGGGGCATAATATCTTCCCTCCTTCTCCTCAAGGGGGCACAGGTAATGTACATTTTTGGACAACTGGTTGGCTAACTTTCTGGTTTTGGACATCGATAGCGAAGAGATTTGGGCAGAATTCTGTGGAGAGTCTTGGGAATCTGAAAGAAAAAGTTGGCAACTGGAGATCAGAGCCATTGTGGGTTCCCCTGGCTCCGGTTCTGGGCCGCCCCCCCCTTTTTGGAGGCAGTCACCAGGATGGGTTTGAACCAGGGGATTTTCTTGCTGTTGGTTCTGGGATGAGATGGTGGGCGGCGGTAGCTCAGTCTCCACATCTCCCCAGTCTGGATTTGCATCCCTAGGGACCCATTTTTCTTTGGGAGGAGTTCCCCCCTCTCTGAAGGAGAAGATCCTTTTCCCAGGATCCTCTGAGGAGCCCTCGCCCTCAAATTGGAAGATCTGTACCTCCTCCTCAAACTGAGTCTGTTTGGGTCTTTTGTTTCTCCTACCCCCCCTCTGCTCCTTAGGAGGCAGACTTTCAGGGGCAAGAGATTTTGTTTCCGGTTCCTGGGTTTCCAAGGGCTGTTTACAAGTGAGGAAGGAAGCTTCCTCCAAGGCTTTACACCCCCCTTCCCTTTGTGCCTCCTCCCTGGGAACCGGTGAGTTATCGGGGTGCTGCCCCCGTCATTGTTCTGGAGCACCAGGTCCAGAGTTGGGTGCGTTCTGCGCCGGCATGCCGATCTGAGGGTTCTGCTGAGCCCTCAGTATGTGACCCAGATCCCGCGCCATGTTTTGAACCTGGCGCTCTAACTGGGAAACCCGCTCAGGCTGATACGGGGCCCTGTTTTCTCCCCTGGGCTGATCCCGGGAAGGGTAGCTGTCCCTCCTCTGGTAATACCCCGGGTTGGGAAGACTTGGGTACCCCTCCACCCTTGGCCTCCCCTCTCCCGGATTCAGTGGTCTGGGCTCAGGGAATTGGGGAAAGAAGGATGGATGGTTTTGGGGCTGGAAGTCGGGTGGATATCTGGGGAAAAAGTTCTGCCCAGGGTTTGGTAAATTTCTGCCCTCCTGTGGGAAGTTTGGAGGGAAGTTCCCTGGGTTAGGTGCTTGTCTGGATCCCCCCCCTTGGGCTGGAGGAGTCCACACATAACCCAAGATGGGTCGATTTCCCTTGTAACGGGGACTTACATAATCAGGAGAGCGAGGGACCCCATTTGTGGGGCTGCCTCCTTGGCTCCCTGTCTGTGACTGACCCGAGGACCTTCTGGGCCTAGCATTATTAGGTGCAGGTAGGTTTTTAGGCCCCCCCATCTCCAAATCCAAAACGGGGGTGACCTTTACCTCTGCCACCTTGGCAGCAGCAGGGGTGCTGTTGGCTTTGGGGTTTTTCTGGGCATTACTTTTGCTATCTACCGGTTTCTGCACCTCATAGATCCGGGTAGCCTGTTCAATGACCCAGTCTAAAGATCTTTTCTCGTGAAAATCCCTCACGAGCTGGGTCATGATATATTTGGGCAAGGCATGGAAAAACGTATTTATAAATTCCCTGCTATCCGTGCGCACCCTTCTTGTGGTCTGTGCAAAAGCACGCTTTAACTCCTGCACAAATTCTTGTGGGGCCTGATCCTCCCCACATTGCAAATTGTAGGCTGCCTTGCGAGCCTCTTGAGGATTTCTGTGAACAGAAAAATGTTTCAAGATGGCCGCCTTATAGGTGGACCATCTTAAATGATTTTGGTCCTCCAGCCCCGCAAAGAAACTGGAGTATTCCGGGGAGAAGGTCCACTTTACATATTGAATACAGCTTTGGCTGTCCTTCATATGGAAAGTCTCCATCATTTGCTCAAACAACTCTAAGTGCTCCCAAACAGAATACTTAGCGTTCTTATGGTAAGGCGTGATGACGCTCCTGATCGCCTTAATCTGCTTTAAGGGGTCCTTAAGCAAGGCCCTTTTTGCCTTATTGGCCTTTTTGGTTCGGGTAACCCTTGTCCATTCATCCTCGGACTCAGAGGCACTGCTCCCAGAGGTTCCCGTCTGTTCTTCCAGGTTTTCCCGGATTCTGCGAGCCTGGGAATGGCTGGCAGAATGTGGGGACCTGGTCTCCTGTGTCCTGCGCAGTTCAGAGGAGTCTTCAGATTCCTCCTTGCTGCCAGGATTTGATGGGTACCCCCTCCACTGACCTAACTGGGCAGAGGTTTTCAGGATGCCCTTAATGGGCCTATTCTCCCGGGGTTCCCCACTGAATTGCACCATGCTTGGGTGCCCATACCCGGATGCCCGCCCCTCCATTCCTGGATGGTACTGGCCTATGAGCCCCATGCTTCTGGCTGGATAGTAATCTGCCATCCCTGTGGCCCTGTGCTCATGTGCGCCAGGGGACACGGGGGTGGCAGAGTCCAGGGACTGAGAGGTATGAGGGCCTCTGGTACTAGGGCTCCTGAGGTTATGCTCCGGAGTTTCCATTTCCCAGCGAACCTCATCTCTATCCGCCCCTGCTCCCTGTTGCAATGAAAGAGCCTGCATTTGTGCCTTCAGTTCCTCAGTTAAGGCCTTACTCGACTCTATCAGTCTCTCCTGCATCGCTACCTGCTGTTGGAGCCTATCATTGTGCTGGCAGAGAGCCTCATTTTCCCTCTGTGCTTCCTGGTTGGTCCTGGAGAACTGGGCCAGTCTTTGCTGCAGGAGGGTTACCTCCTGAGCTGTGTCCCTATTGGCCTGCTCCTTTCTTGCTAGAGCATCCTCCACCCTCCTGGTGTGCTCTAGCAAGTTCTGGTGTTCTTTTTGGAGGTCACCCAGTCCCTGGTGGGCCAGGTGATTTTCTTCCATTTTTCTTTTTAAATGGCAGACTTCCTGGCCTAAGGCGTCTCTTTCCTGACTAAGAGCCTGCATTTGTGCCACCAGGTCGTCCCTTTGCCGTTGAAGGGCACCAGCTTTTTGGCGCTCCTCATCAAACTCTGCCTGGGTATCCAGGTCTTTCAGAATTAGTTTGTTGCTCTCTGCCTTCTCTCTATCTAGGTGACTTTGCAGGGTGACTACCTGCTCAGCACATGCCCTATTGAAGTCTAGCTGTTGCTCCAGCTTTTTCTGGCTTTGCAGTAGGGAGTCCAAACCTTCTTGGTGTTCCTTCTGCAAGGCCAGAAATCTGGTATCCTGTTCTGACTTTTCCTTTTGCAGCACATCCATATCCTCCTTTATTTTAGTGATGTACAGTCTGCTGTCATTTTCTGACTCCTGGCTCCTCTGCAGCCTCTGCTCCAGGTCAGATTGGACCTTCTCTAACACCATCTGTTGCCTATTTGCCAGATTTTGGCTTTCAGCACATCTATCCTGCATGTCTCCCATATATAGGTACAGGTATGCTGCTATCCTGGCAATCTTATTGTGTTCCTCTTTGGCTTTAGGAGCCATATATAGTTCGCTCAGGGTCACATGTAATGGACCCTGATCTCTATATATATCTGACCCTGTTTCAGTGACCTGTTGTGTGATTGCCTGCAACCACGCATCCTGGCCCTGTTCGGTCCATTCACCTCTCACAAATAGCTTATGCAAGAGGTGCTCTCTGGCCATTTTCATGTCTACTAAGGTCGTCATTCTAGAGATTGGTCTCTGTCCTGACTTACAGAAGTTTGTATTTTATTTTTGCAGAACAGAACTTTTCTTGGAGTGTCCCTTTTGAGGAATGCTTCACAGCGTAATGCAGCGTGGTGATCCGACTGGATGTATGTATCCCGTCAGTTAGCACACTGTATTAAGCTGCACAAGTGGTATTCTAACCCAAACGTCCGGCTCGAGCCCCCAATTTGTAAGAGGATTCAATTCAACACTACAGCTAAGTCAATGCCTAGTCTGGGATACTGAATGGAAACCCTTATTGATATATCTTTATGTCCAGTTCATGCGTTCTGGATGACTACCCCTGTATAACACCCCTCTCTTGGAATCCCCCTGACCCCACTGAGCCAAGAAGTAGTTCTGTTTTGCAAGTTTAAAAGGTTTATTTGATAATTTAAAATATATATCACACTTTATAATAAATTAATAATTGAATATCACACTTAATCTGATATGATAATGATTAACAACAGAGAATCTGGCACTAACACGCTTCTCTATAATCAATAAGGAGTTGACCTGAAATGGATAAGGTAGCACACTGGTAAATAGGTACAGAAGTATAATGTGGTAGAGAATGCTTTATAAGGTTCAAGGAAATGCAAGGTTGAATGAATGAAATGCATTATAGAAAACAACTTGATATGATTTCAGCAAAACAATGTAATCACTTTTCTCTGGCAATCCCCTTCCCCCCTTGATGCAAGGCAAGGAAATGGAAGGAAGCACACAGTTCTCAGAAATGCAATCAACTGTAATTCAGTTCAATCCAGCAAGCTTAGACTACATAAGTTTGAAAACACAGGCCCAAATTGCTTTGATATGTGCTGGCAATGAATTGAAAAGTATGCTAAAATACTTTTAATTCCCTTTCAGAGGTTCAGGGTGATTGGTATCTAGTTAATATTAGTCCAGGCTCACACTAGCAATGAGGCAGGGATAGTTAGCAGGTTAAACGAATTTCTGGCAATGGAAGGCAAGCAGCAGCAGCTTTTTACACGTGAAGAAATTTGCAAATCGCGGCAAAATTCGCGGATGCGCCGAGCGCTATTACAGAGGAACCACAAGGACTATCTCTATCGTTTTGGGGTCCTAGGAAAGCCTAGGATCTCAGCTTCCAAATAAAAGTTACTGCAAGTCTCTAGCACAAACGGTTGCGGAGATATGAGCGATTGAATAAAGGTCGTTTTTCAGATTTGAAATTTTAAACGCACACTTTTTCAGCTTTAAAATGATGGCAGGATAACACAATTGCTAAGCTGCAGTTCTACTTAGGTTAAAAATGGATTGAATTATATTATTTTAACTAGGAGATTGGTTCTGCACAGTTTTCTATGTACTCACACTATATTCTTGAATTAAATGGGCCTCGTCACGGATCTGGTCAGGGTTTTAAACTGGACTCTGGTCTGGTCTGGTCTGGCCTCTGCACTTCACAGTGATCTGGGTCAGCTCTCTCTGGTTCTCTGGTCTGGGTCTCTAGTTCTGGATAGATTGAAGTCTCTAGTTTGGCTCTCTGGAGGTTTGATGGAGGTAAAGTATGGATCTCTGGATGTTGTATGGTCCGGCAGAGTGCGTTGCAGCAAATGGAATTGAAGGTCCCTATCTGTCCTGTCTGTCTGCTTTTATGTGTTTAGAATGTGGGTGTGTTCTAGCATCACTGACCCTACCTCTCTCTCAGCTTCTAATTGGTCAAACTTCCATTTATCATTTGATTGGGGAATGAACTGTGAGTCAGAGGGATGTCATTTTATGGCTTGCAGATAGGACACTCCTCTGTCAGATTGCACATATTCTATATTTGAAAATAGGCATTTTGACTTGCCTTCAGAGAAACACAGGGTGGTTTTAAACTGCCGGCTTTTGGATAGTGGTGAGTACTGGTACTGCACCCATTTTTGGGATTTAAGAAAATGAATTCCCAACAATTCTAGGTTGCATTTGGCAATCAGCATTGCCATTCCCAATGGTTTCAGACTACTGTGCGGGTAGTCCAATGGTGGTTTTAGGCAGTGTCCTTCTGTGCCCATAACATCGGCAAAAATGAGTGGCAGCCTATTCTTCATGCATTTCCCTGTGCATTTTCTGGGAAGCTCTGGCCATCATGAGGTTTTCCATGTCAGTACTGCACAGTTTTGAGGTAGGGCTCGGATGCATGGGTAAATACATCCCACAGCCTCCAGGATGCTCAGCCTTAGCTCTGATTGGAGGGGGAAACAGCTAGGTAAGGGGTCCCCCCTGAGGTGGCATACCCTTGACACAGTCCCAAAGAGGGTGGATGGCATTTGCCTAATATTGCAGCCTGTGGATCTGGGAGTCAGTCCAAAATGGGGACGGCCATGTGGGAGACCCAAGGCAGGGCTGCAGGTCTGGACCAGGGATTAACTGACCAATGATGGTGTGTTGTATGCACACATGGATGGGGTCCCCCTCGGGCAACAAGAGGCAGGTCACACCCAAGAGTGTGAGCACCAAAGAACATGCCAAAATCAGAACTCTGGAACAGATGAATTACTTCCAGTGAAGTAAATTCATTGCAAGCAGAGCATGTTAGTAGTAGTCGTAGTAGTAGTAATAGTAGTAGTAGATATTGCATAGCACCTTTATCCCATTAATATGGCCTTGACACACTTGTGATGGGAACACCCTTGGGGGACCAGAGTCCAAGGTGTGGGGAAATTGTGTTTAGTCTAGGACGTGTTATGGGTTTTGTCAGAGAGCTATTACCTAATTTGGTGGTATTTGAGTATCATGGTAACTTTTTGGTAAAATAGAGGTACAGCTTGGTTATAGTGATGCCCTCTATGATGTGACAAGGCTCCCCTTCAAAATCTGTATTCTACTTAGGGTCAACTCTAAATGGAGTATAGCAGGCTTTGTAGAGGAAGGAAATTCGACAGTACTAACTGTCATTTACGAGACCGGACTACTGTCTTCGACAGATTTGCTTATAAAACACTTTTTGTTATGAGTAATTCAGCATACACACATACACCATACATTTTGGAACTGGCTCGCTGGCTTGCTAAACCCCCAAACATTATCTCCTGTTTTTACACCTATGGTAAAATGACTCTTCGGCACAGAAAACACAACCCCAGTGATTCATTTTCAAAATGCTTTTTTCTTTTTATAAGCACTTTTGCTGGAAAACAGATTATTCAGTGTGAACATTAATACAGAATAGCACCTCTGCATTAGGTACATAGCCAGCCTGTTTTCATGATGAAACATTTACTTTTCATTTCTTACCCAGACCTTGAACCCGAGACAGTTGGTAGAATGTACCATCTAAAAGAAGAGGCAAAATCAAATAGCACAGCAGCATGCCAATTTTCTTTTTCCCCATTACACTTCAGTGTTTATCATTTTCAAATGCTAATACAAAAATTGTTCATAAAGTGATTACTTAATCCTTACTGTCTGAGTACAGAGATAAGACAGTCATTCGCACATGCTCCTCAACTTTTACCAATACTCACATCCAGTGTATAAAACGTCTTTGCTGTTATCACAGAAAGCCCTCTCTGAAGTGACTCATCAGCACACGGGAGTGTCACCATTCCGCACAGCTTCACCACCCACGAAGGACAGCCCGATGCCCCAGCTTCATGGAAAGACTTTCACTGCATGGCTCTGCTCTCTGGCTGATGACAGCTGCACTCCCGTTCTCCTCTGGACAGCAACTAACCCCCACCTCTTCCCTCTCCTAAATGTATAGGTTAGCTGTGTCACTCAAAGTAAATCCTGCCCTTCGTCCTGAAGTCTACATATCATCCAAGCTGATTGCTCTAGAAGCACAGCTTCATAAAAACAATTGCAACAACACTTCCTCTGAAACAATGGGACTGTTCAGTGCCCATATTTCCTTTCATAGTTTGTGCACTGAAACACAACCAGCAAATCACTTGCACGTTACAGCAGCACATTATTTTGACATTTCATCTGCCACATGTTGCACTGCTCTGTTAAAATATTAATTACTGAGACTTGTTAGTTGGTAGTTGATTGGGTTAATATGTGTATACAGTGCAAGCTGGAAAGATTACCCACTTACTGCCTTTCATATATAGTGTCACTACATCTCGCTTATCTCTCCCTACACATCTCCAGTATCTCTTCTCCTACAGATATGTGTGTGCATTTGGCCGAGATAAGAAGTTGGGGGAAATGGTTGGCTCCATAAAATTACCCATGACGTCAGGCACATGGATAGTGCTGGGTGGAAAGGATTATGTGCAATAGCAAGAAAAATACATTAAGCGTCCAACTAGACTGAATGTTGTCATAGGTCGTCACTGCATTTGGATGGCATAGGTGTTGTGCACAGTGTTTAAGACTGGGGGAGCATTATGTTTCCAGCTAGACCTGAATTGTTGTCGTAGATCATCGCTACATTCTAAATGCATGCAAGTAGATAGCCGTGCCTGCAGCCTATGTTCACTGAAGCGGGGCATGCATACAAACCTTGACGCTCGGATGGAACCTTGTCTTTGAAATAGAGTGATTAGGTGATCTGTAGAAGGCCATGTTATCTCTAGGTGTAATAGACATGCTGACTTGATGCATCTTCTAAGCGCAATAGACAGGCTGTCATTCCGAAAAGTTATGATTCCAATTTCAAGTGTATATTCAGTGCATTTATCAGCAATCCCCATAAATCGTTCAACAGCAGCCAGGCTAAAAGCTCATATCTTATAGGTGTGCTGGCAATGTGCAATAGGCAGAAAAAGCACAGTATGTTTATTGTGCCACGGGCAGTCTATCCTAATACATTCTATGTGTAATATACTGGCTACCCTCAGACAGTCAGGAGTTATACTAATACATCTTCTAAGTGAATTGATCTACCTCAGAAATCTTCCAAGGGAAATAATTAGGCCTCCTGCATAAATCTTATTTCAATTAATTGGCTATTCTCACAGTTTTCCAAGTGTAGAGGCAGGCTAACATCATGAATGTTCCAGGTGCTATACCATGCCAATTGCAATAGACAGGATATCCTAATACATCTACTAAGCAGAATACAATATATCCTAATACATCTTCTAAGTGCAGTAAACAGTCTATCCTCAAATCTTCTAGCAGCAATAGAGAGCCTTTCCTCATATACCTTAAAGGCACATTAGACATGTGTGTCCTATAATGTTCTGAATTCTATGGGCAAGATGCTATCAAAAATCTTCTAAGCCTAATAGAAAAGCTGTTTGAGTGAAACAAATTGCTCAACCGCAAAATACATCTAAGTGCAACACAATGCCAATCCCCAACTTCTATCCAATATAGGCATACTGGACACAGGGATTTTTCTGCCATGGGCGGTGGGCACAAGGTGGGAGATTTTTGGCAGACATACAGGTTTGGCACACCCCCTGTCATGGTGCCCGAGGGCCTGAGAGGAACCCTTGGATGCACGGGAGGGACAGGGACAGCCGGGATGAGAAGATGGTTGGAGAGGGATAGTTTGAGTGGGTAGGCAGCTGGGAAGTAGGAAAGATTATGAGAGAGAATGGAAGAGAGGAGAGAGAGGAAAGAATGAGTAACTGGAGAGCGGAAAGGGTGGGGGAGTGAGGAGGAGATTAGCCGGTGGGAAGAAGGGTAAAGAGGGTGATGGCTGAGAGAAGGAAGGGGGGAGAGAAAGGGACAGAAAAAGAGAGAGAGAGAGAGAGAGAGAGAAAGAGAGAGAGAGAGAGAGAGAGAGAGAGAGAGAGAGAGAGAGAGAAGCAGGGACAGAAAGCCAGGGAGTCCCACTGATTGAAAAATAGAGCAGGTTGGGGTTGAAGGAGCAGAAAAGGGGGAGAGAGTGAAGGGCAGACAGGGAAAACAGGGTACCGGCACTGTCTCTCACCCTCCAACCCACACGGTCAGGCAACCCAGAAAGAGACCCAGGTCCTCGCTCCCCATGTATATTAGGTTGTGGCAACCCGCCCACAAAGTATGCCCCCCACGGACCTATCCCTGAAAGACACAATAGGGCAGGGACAGAGGGACAGCTACTCACTCCCCAACTGTGGCTTCCCCCTCACTCTGAGCTCACACCCAGGATGAGCTGACCCTATGAATCATAGGGTGTATTGCAAAAACATGCAGGGACAACATATGCTGTGGGAAGGGGATGATGTTTCTCAGGTATCCAACCACAAAATATAGTCACATACAGTGCAGTCACATTCAGATCATTTACAACATACATGTGGAGAATGAAAAGTAATGCAATACATGTATAAGTGAAATATATGTCAAACACAGGTAAAGGGTGTCAGGGGTCCACATGTATGAAGAGAAATCAGTGTCCTTTAGTAATGGACATTCCCTTCCTTTGTACACATCATATACTGAAGCTAGTCACTCAATACATACTTGTATTCATGAGTATTGAATAATAGTTTTAGCATGATGTAAAACATCAATCACATACAATTAATGTATATATGTGTCTGTTTTTAAACTTGAAAAACTGTCATTTTATTTTTATTGACAAATTAGTAAATCAACAATTTACTGAATCAACAATCAAATAAAGGAGCTCAATGCATTTCAGGAAACTGGTACTTTTGTCAGTCTTCAGGCTTCAAAAATTCATATTTCATCGATGGCCGTAGTGGAGCCACACAGAGAGATGGAGCAAAAGCATGAATGTACATTATAAGGAAATAAACTAGGCATTTGTAAACACATGTCATGAATAAAAAGAATGCATGAAAACATTGCGAAATGCCATACCTCAAATCGCGGATATTAGCAACAACGTACAAAAGAGAGGCAAATATCAGTCGTTTCATGCCCCATCCTCTTCTAAATATGAAAGACGGAATTATAAAGGACCAAAAGAGTTATGAAGTAAAACACACTGGGACTGAGTCATGGAATTTGTGTGCCAAAAAACGGGGATTTGTGCGCCATTCTAGACGCAAATCCCCATTTGTTAAACAGGGATTTGCGGGCAGAATGGTGCACAAATCCACGTTTTTCGGCGCACAAATTCCATGAATCAGCCCCAGTGAGTGTTGAACACAACATTGGCTACACAGCTTAAAAGAGGAAGACTTATCACAATGGAAGTCTAGAAGATTTGAGGAATGAAAATGTACAATTGTATTATTAAGGGAATAGAATTTAAAAGAGAAACAGAGGGACTGTAAAAAATGGTGTACTACATAGCCCTGAAGAATTTCCTGAACAATTTGGAGTTTAATAGTGTAAGAAGGAATGAAACAAGTTGGGTAGAAGAGGAATTAATGTGTACATGATTGAATATATGAATGAAGGATGAAATCAAATAGACATCAGATTTGAAGTATCTTTTTCTATGAAATAAGAAACATATGTTTTAAATAGATTAAGCTATTATCATTAGATGTATCATTGTAAATAACCAATTACAATTATGTCAACTACAGAAGAACAGTCCTTTTAATCATGTATATGTGGTACATAATTGTAGCATGTTCGTGTTTGAAATGTTTTTATGAATTAATTTAAAAAAATGTTTTACTGACAAACTGCACAGAAAATAATTATTTCCATATCATTTAATCCAGTACAAGTATATATGACAATGTGAGTTGTCAATCATTTTAAAAAATCAGAATATGTTTTGTAAGCTAGTCAATGTAATGTTAACCTAACATGACATAGGGCCACCCAAACATAATTGGGTTTGCAATTAGGTTTGAAAAGGAGGGATAGTTTGGAGTGATCGGTAAGAATACCTACTAGTCTCTGTTTGAGTGACTATAATGGCCATCACCCAAACATCACCAAATCACATCATCCATGCAGACCCTACGTGTACCTCCACATGCCACTATTGGGGTGCTAACATCACCAACTATGAACATGATTGCCAGTGCATAGCCTTACCTGCTCATATAGCTGTTCTTCTGTGAATCCCTCCAAAACCCCACCTAACACTTTGCCTCTGCATTGGGGCATGGAGTGCCAGTGTCCAGCAGAATTAATGGTGACTAGGGTGGAAAAAGGGTGCTGGATGAAACTCTCTGGGAATGCTGGCACAGGAGGAGGCAAGATGCCTGCAACACAGGACATTGGTTCAGACCAGCTAAAGGAGACAGTCAAACAGACTGCACAATGAGGAAAAATGTAGGATGTGAACCATACCTGTATGTGGGTGGATGTAGCAGTACACCAAACCATTGCAGATCACGCCAATGCACATGGCTGCATGTCCAGTCCTCCAACTCAGAATGCACTCAAGAGGGCAATGGCCAATGACATGAGGCAAACTAACAAAAAATGTAAAACAAGTCCATCCTGGACAGGGATAAAAAAGAAAAAATAATCCAACCTGAATAAGGAAAACACATTTGAAACAGAGTCCATCTAGTCTGGAGTTAACACACAAATTTAGCCCACCCTAGACAGAGACAACAAAAAAGAAAATAGTCCATCTTGGACATGGGCAACACACATGAAAAACGGTGTCCACCATGCATGGGGATTGGGAGGTGTCCACATATGTGGGGAAAACAAATACATCCTCCCTGGGATCAAGGACACCAGAGCACAGGCGGGGAGGTAGCGTTGTTCAGCTTGTACCACCAACCTGTGGTGGATCCTGGGATGGTGCATCCTGTTCATGCAGTGCCAAAATCTGTTCCTCATTTGCTCCTCATTTGCGCCAGCCAAGCGTGACACAGAGGCATGCATGAGCGGCCCAATCGCAAACATTGTCACAAAAATCATCATGAGTAGCCACATTGTCATCATGTGACATCACCTGTGATGTCTCAAACTGCACAGTGAGAGTTTCCATCAAGGCGCTATCACTATATGGAGAGTCTCTGTCAAGGTGTCCACCAACTCTGCTGATGTTCCCTGACGACCAAAGACTCTGCATCCTGTGCAGTTGACATGAAGATGATGTGGTCTGTCAGGCGCTAGAAGTACCTGGCCATCAGCTGCAGGGCATCAGCTGCTCCCACTCAGCTAGTCCAGCAGGCACACATCCATCACATGTGTGGGGCTTAAGAAGGCAGGATGCTGGATGGTAGGTCCTATGCAGTGGTTGCTTCCTCGTTGGCTGGTAGTCTGCAAGTCCCCATTGGACACCAGTCCCCGCTGCTGATTCCATCAAGGCCAAGGCAATCTTGAAGATCTATCAACCGTTGATGCTGCATCTTCTGAGATAAGGGCCTCTGGCTCTCTTCCTATAACTCTGTGGCCACATCCAAACTACCCATTGGGGCACCCTCCAGGTCACTTACCATGTCCTCCACATCCGGTTCGGCAGCATCATCTACAGACACAAAACTGCCATGCACACATACATAACACATTGTTACTGAACACACTGTGATCTGTGAGGCACAGATTATTTTATTTATTTCACATTTATTTCAGCACACAAATTCCAGAGGCATCTAGGTGCTAGTTACAGAAAGTTCAGTGTACAAAGTACAATTTGTGAGGTGAAGAACATGCATATTGGTCACAGAAAGAGTTGTGTATGCACAAGCCTGCATAATAGACAAAAAAGTGAGCAAATTCAGACTGGGAAAGCCTCACCTCATGTTACGGGGTGCTAATTCAGACATGCAGACATGCATAATAGGCAAAATATGTCAGTGAATGCAGACTTGGAAAGCCTCACCCAATGTATAGGGGGCTACTTTAGACATGCAGAGAGGCATAACAGACACGGATTGCATTTGATGGGTTAAGTGTGCTTTGTGCCTGTAAGGCACGTTTAAAATTAATTTGAAATCCATTCTTGGCACGGCAGCGTTTTGTTACCCCCACTCCCCTCCTTTTGTGTCTCCTCTTACTGGTTGCCCTTCCCATCATCCCCACATCCTCCATGCTCACATTGGTCAGCCAACCCCTTCTGAAGTGAGGGTCTACACCCTGGCTGCAAAGACCCCATGCACCATTTTACTTTTTCCTGCTCATGACAGATGCCTATGTCAACGCTTCTTCCCGGCAGACTTTCACTGATATCCTCTTTGCCATCCCCTCTCCTGATCTTTGGACTCCCCATATGGTCATAGTACTCTCCCCTTTTTCTTCCTCTCCCATTAATGGTATCACCCACTGGAAAGTACTCCTGGCATCCTTCCTGTTCTCTGGGGCCATGATAAATGTCTACCTAAATGGTACTGTCATGGTCCAGGGCTCTCAGAATAACCTCCTCCTTCTTGATAGGCGTCTTCCGTCTCTCATCAATGTCCTTCCTTCTCCTGTCACTCGTCCTTTTGCTGCCCCTCTGGCCCCTCTGCCGACCTCCAATGGGTTTACCACACTCCTGTACCCCTCCTCAGAAGACTGTCAAAAATGGCAATCAGCTCCACTTAGCTACTCTCAACTATTGTTCTGCCATCAAACACTCCTCTGACATCTGCCACCTCCTTGATGACCTCAACCTCAACGTCCTCGCTGATACGTGACTCACTGCTAGCTCTGTCATGAGTTTTGACACTCACCTCCCTGAGGGCTACAAGATCCTCTCTAAGCCCAGGCCTAACCGGTCCGGGCGCGGAGTGGCCCTGATCTACCCTAAGTGGGTGCCTGCTGCTATCAAACCCCCTCAGGCCTACTCTTCTTTTGAATGCCTCGTCTAAAGGCTTGGTGTCTCTCCTGTCCCCTCTCTGACTCTGGCCACCATCTACAGGCCCCCTGGCTAGGTCGCATTCTTCCTCTCAGAGTGGGCTGACCTCATTTCTTCGCTCCTGGCCTCTACCCCAAGCTTCTCCTCCTCAGAGACTTCAATATTCACCTCGACTCCCCTGATGCGGCCTCTGGACGTTGCTGCAACCTCTGTGACTCCATTTCGTCTCCATTCTTCCCTCAGGTCTGTTACACTCAGCCAGACACACCCTGGATGCTCTCATCTCTGCAGACATCCCAATCTCCAACCCTCTCGTTACTCCTCTCTACCGGTCTGATAATTCTCCTGCCTTCTCACCCTGGCCTCTTGTGTCCCCCGGCTAAGCTCCTGCCCGCACTGCCAGTCTCCTTCTCTGCCACTCAACCTATGACGTGAGTGTCAGTTGTTGCTTTTGCCACCAGCATCAACCCCCTCCTACTCCTGCCATTGATTTGCACTCTGACACTGCCCTTACTAACCTTGAACTCTCCATCTCCAACACTCTGAAACTCCTTGCCACATCATGAGGATCCGCATGAAACCTTCCTCCAAGTGCAACTACTGGTATGATTCCGACCTGGCTTCTCTGAAATGCAAGTGCACAGCAGCTGAGTGGAAGTGGCGAGCTTCAAGCACATCCTCTGACAAACTGGCCTGCCGCCTGCTCCAAAGGCAAAGCCGACTTTCCATCTGCTCGATGAAGAGGGACTATATCCAAGCTCACATCTCTGGAGCCTCTAACAAAACGGCTGAACTTTTCATAATCTGCAAAGAACTTGCCAGCCCTACTGCAGTCTTCATTTCACCTCTGCCTTCCGTGACCCTCTGCAATTCTCTGGCCTCTGACTTCATTACTAAAACTAAGGTCATCTCTGTCCTCCAACCCCCCTCTCCTTCATTGTCTCTTGTCCCCCCACCTGCCTACTTTTCCCTTTCTCTCCCATATCACCTGATGGTGTCTCTAGACAAGTCCGCTCTGTGAAAGTCTCATCGAAACAGGTGCTCCCCTACTCCTCCAGAAATGTCAAGGACAATGTTGTCTCCCTTGCTCCAGCCTTGACTGTTTTCTGAAATCACTCCTTTGCCACTGGATCATTCCCTTCACTTCTCAAGCACTCCCGTGTACACCCTCTCCTGAAAAGCCTTCTGCCAACTCTTCCTGTCTGGCTAACTACCATCCTATCTCTGTTACTCACTTCCTGGGCAAACTCTTGGAGAAGATGGCAATCTCCTAGATTATACACCACACTCAATCTGTTGGTTGTCTCCACGACCACCAGCCAGAGGCACACAAACTGCACTCCTGCACACCCATGATGACTTGCTCTCTAACTTGACTTGCCTAGGACCCCACTACATCCAACTCTATCTCCCTAAATACCTAGCGCCCTTCACTCTTCTATCTCCAACTCTCTGCAGATCAGACGCTTCTCCAAGCGGTGAGGGGGTCTCTCTACTCCGCAGGTGCATCCCTCTGGAATGGCTTCCCTGTCCCTCACAGACTTGAGCCAGATCTCCTTAAGGTCTGGAAGCTTTGCAAGACTCTCCTTTTGTCTTCCTCCTTCCCTCTTCCCCTCCCCTGCTGATTCTTCTCCCCTCTGCCTCTTGACTGGCTGCCTGGTTCCTTTGGATTCTTACAGGGCATCAGGCCCTCCCCTACCAGTCTACCCCTGAACCTTGTCTCCTTGACCCCCCCCAACCTGCACTTGCCCCTCTGAGCTACCTCCCCCTGCACTAGCATGGCTGGGCATGCATCCCCCTTAGCCCTTCCAGCCCGTTCCTCACACCCCGCACATGGATCTTTCTGCCCCTGTAACCTCTTCTCCCTGGGCTTTGTCCACCTGGCCTCCATGTGCACTCGCTTAACCCTCCAGCACTTCCTGCCCCTCTCTCCCCTGCACTTCTGTTACTGCACGATCCAAATGTCACAAGTCCTAGTAGTTTTGTCATCCCTGTGCCTCCTAGTCTATTGGTGCTTTGAAACACATTGTGTATAGGCTCATTATAAAAAACAATAAATAAAATACAAATAAATGCAATGTCAGGGCTAATTAGGTTGTGCAACATGCATGGTTTGTAGGATCATAAGAACATAAATGAACACAGACATGTTTGAGAGTGTGAATCCCACCATCATGATTTGCATTCACAATGAAGTATACACATGCATGACACTGTAAATGTGTCTTGCATGCCATTGCCACACATGGGCATATTTGCACAGTATGTTAATGTTAATGTTAATGTTAAAGGATATTTGTACCACACACTATCACCACTGGAGTAGTCCCCTGGCGCTCTGGCGGCTCTGAAAGAGGAGGGGAGGTTGAGTTAGTGGGAGGAAGCAGGAAAAGTGCAAGAGAGCAGTGATGTGCTGTTGGCAGCCTCAACCCGGTGGGTCCGTTGGCTGGGCGTGGGGTGTTTACAGCCGTTAGACGTTGTGTACTTTTGTGAAAGTCTATGTGTGAATTTTGTTTTGTTGTTGCAATGTAGTGAAGTTTGTGCGGTTTGTTGTGCTGTAGGTTTTTTTGGTTGTGTTTGGTTTGGAGTTTGAGAGGTGTATGCAGAGTGTGAAATTGTTAGTGGAGTTGGTTAGTTGGCATTTCTATCCTGAGTTGAGGCACTGGGCTTGCGTAGTCTCCCCTGATGGGCCACTGTTCTGATCTGAGCCGGTCAGGCATTCAAGGTCCCTTTTTCATCTGGCCCCCACCTCTATCAGGCTCTCTCATAGCCCCACCTGTCCTCACATCATACTCCTGTGGCCAGTTCACCTGCCAATGTCAACAACTCAGATAGTGTGGTGGTTGTCAAATTTCTTGACAATTCCACAACACTGTGGCACCTGGTGGTAACTAAGAGGTGGGTAACGATGTTGAGTGGGGTTGGATAGGGTAGTTGACTTGGTCTCCATGCATGTCACCTGCGTTACAGTCTGCCCGGAGTCACCCGTCCGGGTGCTGTGGGATCTTCCCTGTCAATTCTGGGGTTGTCCGTGTCCTTTCCCGTTTAGTCATCCTTTTTCTTTGTTCGGTTTTCAGTTTGAGTCTGTGGTGTTGAAGAGCCAGGTTTTTAGGGATTTTCTGAATTTTTCCAGGTTTTTGCGGCTAAGTGGTAGAAGGAGGTGCCTCCAAGTGTTTTCTTAAGATATGGTTTAAGTTCCAGGCAGATTTTGTTGCTTGATCTGAGGGGTCTCGTTGGTTTGTAGATTATTATCTTTTGTAGGAATTCTGCTCCTTGTCCATTGATTTCCCTGTGCGTTATGCACATTGTTTTGAAGGTGATGCGATGTTTTACTGGGAGCTAGTGTAGTGTTTTTAGGGCAGGAGTGATGTGGTCTCTTCTGGATAGTTTGGGGAGTAGTCTTGCTGCTGCATTTTGGATCTGTTGTAGTTTCTTCAGGAGGTATTCTGGTATTCCGAGGTAGAGGCTGTTTGCATAGTCGATTCTTGACATGATGAGGGCAACTATACCGAGTGTTTTGTGCGTGAAGGAGAGGAAAGGTAGAATTATTCTTGCAGTGTAGAGGAGGAAAAAACATTTCTTCACTGTTGCATTTATTTGTGGTTCTAGGGTGAGGGTGTTGTCCATTAGCACTCCCAGATTTTTTTACTACCGTAGATGGTGTCGGTGTATTTCCCATTTCAGTAGGCCACTGGATGGTGGTTTCATTCTCTTGGTCTTTGGATATGATCATGATTTCTGTCTTTCCTAGGTTGATTTTCAGGTTGTTGGCATTCATCCAGTTGAAGACTTCTTTTAGACAATCAATCAGGTTTGAATGATCAGCATCAGTATTTTTGATTTTGTAGATGATTTGAGTATCATGTAGCATTTTATGTTGTATTTTCTGAAGATTCTGATGACCGGAGTCTGGTAGATGTTGAAATATATTGGAGATAGTGAGGATCCTTGTGGCACTCCACAGTTGTTAACTCGTGGAGTGGATTTGAATGGTTTAATCCACACGGTTTCTGTTCTGTCTTCTAGGAATGATTTTGTCCAGAGTAGTGCTGTGTCTGTTATGCCTATGTCTTCTAGTCTTTTGGTCAGGGTGTTGTGGCTAACTGTGTCAAAGGCTGCAGAGAGGTCGAGCAGAATAAGGGCTGAGGTAGAGTTTGACTCTGCGTTAGCTTTGAGGTCATCCCTGATGGATAGTAGTGCCCTTCCTGTTCCTCTTGTTGGTCTGAAACCGACTTGGGCTTGGTCTAGAAGGTGGTGTTTTTCTATGTGTTCTTGGGTTAGTTTATATACGTAGGTTTCTAGGAGTTTTGCCGGGTAGGGGATGTTGGAGATCAGTAGTGAAACCCAGTAGACCATGATGTTTTCAGTGAGATAAACATAAACCACACACAGACATATTCCTGTGTGCATACAATGTGCTGGAAGTGTACACGCAGCATTAATGCATTGCCATGTATGGCTGCCAACTCAACCCCAATATATGTGTGTATTTCAGGCAAAAATTGTAAGCACTTATGAAATTCACACATGGCACTCACCTGATGTGTCAACATGGGTCCACAAGGCCTTCTGGGGCCTCAATACTTTAAACTCTCTCTTCCTAAATATCTTCCTTCTCGAGCTCTTCACTCATATTCCTCCAACTCCCTCAAGGTCAGTTGCTTCTCCAAGCAACAAGTTGGTGGATGATCTCTTTATTCGGCTGGGGCCTCCCTCTGGAACAGTCTTCATGCCTCCCTGAAACTTGAGAAGAACCATCTGCTGTTCTGAAAGCCCCTCAAAACCTTCCTCTTTGCTTTGGTGTTCTCTCCTCCTCTCCCCTGCTGAACTCCTGGCTGAAACTGAAACTGCACTGGTCACATAGCTACCCTCTGATCTCAGGACCATGTCCTCTCCCCTGCCAGTTGCACCCCTGCACTGCCTCCCTTGCACCCCATGCACCTGGGGACTGTTTTCTGTGTCCCTACAACCCTTTATCAGCACTTGACACCTGATTGCACTTACCCTTGAACTTGCCACCAGCTGGCCGCACTTTTACTTATTGCTTTATTTATTCTATTTATTTTACTGTCGTTCCCATATACTGCACTGCCCCCTCCACCTTGCCCCCCGCACTGGCACGATCTCAATGTCACCTGGCCTAGTAAAATCGTTGTCTCTGTCTTCCCCCTGTTCCCCCTCCCTTGCCTCGTCGCGCCTTTAAACACGTATGTATAGGCGCGTTATAAATGCCATGTCATATCATATAATATCATGCCTCCCGCGCCAACCACATGCTCACTGCTGAGGAGGCAACTTGCAAACTCTTCAAAGGGGGTCAGCTCCTCCTCCTCTGGTTGACCCCTTCCAGTGGCCTGGGATTAAGGCCAAATTGCCACTGAGTTTATCCTATGTCCATCGCAATAGGTAATCCATCCTCTTGTGTACCTGTGCAGCAGTACACCTCTCCACGCCACAAGCATTGATGAGGTCTGTGACCTCCTGCCACATCCTCATCTGCTGAGTGGGAGTACATGTACTTGCGTAATCTGTGAGGATTTGAAGTTTCTCATAGGTGAAGGACATCTTCCTCTGTGGCTCCTTCTCCCTCACCTGTTCCTCTTCTTGTTGTGCTTCTTCCTGCTCTGCTAGCCATCCCCTATTGGCACCTAAAGGACCTTGATGGTGCAGGGGCACCTGTAGGCTGAGTCTGACCATGTCCTCATCCTGGTGTAGGGGCACCTGTAGGATGGAGCTGACCATGTCCTCCTCCTGGTGCAGGGCACCTGTAGGATGAGCAGAACATGTCCTCGTCCTTGTGCAGGGACACCTGTAGCCTGAGGCTGGACACATCCTTGTCCTGGTGCAGGGGCACCTGCAGCCTCAGCACATCTTCATCCACTCCCGCTTGGAAACTTCCCACTCATGGTGCAGTCAATCAGAAAAGCACACCCGCAGAAAATAGGCTATGTGATGGTCAATGTAGAAAAGTGAAAGAATAGAGAATAGGGGTGCACAGATCTGTTTCATGAAGAGTTTATGATTATTGCCAGTTATTAACCTTTTGGGGCATATATCCAAACTGAATTCAATAGGTGTACAGTAGTTATTTCAGGTGCAAACGGGCTGACTGTTAGGCAGAAACCTGTGCAGTTCCCTCTGGGACCACTGCAAAAAGTTTAAGACTACAGGAGTTAGCAGTAAACCCAATTGGTAGCAGTCTGCACCACCCAGATTTACCTGGTAGCTGTGGCTGAGCAGTAAGACTTCTCTCAAGACGAGTTAGGCAGTATTTGGAGTATACAAGATAGGGCAATTTCCACAGTAGAACAAGCAGACACGGATCAGAGCTTGGGTGTAAAGATATATAATTATTTATTTAAAAACACATCTATGAAAAACACACTGGCACTAATATGGCAAACAACTTCAATCACAATTACTATAAGTATATATCAATCCCATACCAATATTTCGACAAGTCTAGGTTCAAAGACACCACTTATTTGCAGACAGAGGTGAGTGCTTTAACCTAGATGGCACTCTAATATTTGTTAGAAAGGGAGAGAAAAAGGCAGGGTATGAAACCAACTCAGTACCAACACTTTTAGGAAACAATTGCAAGGCAAACAAGGCAGAGTCTACTGTAGATCAAAGTTCAGAGGCCAGGCCTACTCGGAGAGAGGCAAGGCGGTATGTCCCAAAGAATACCACAGTGGAAATGCACTTCAAGTCTTTGTAGCAAAATGTCACAGAAAGGTCGGACCAGTTTAGAACAAAAGTTAAGAAGGTCTGGAGGCGACCCAGTGGAAAGGTAAGGATTTAAGACACCTCGCGCTAACCGTCACAAGGGAAGCCAGGCGGACACAGTACCTTGAAAGTGAAGAGACAGCTCCGGCGGGGGCAGTTGTTCCTGGTGGTGGATGCAAGTCGAGGCTTTGCCAGAAGATGAGATGATCTCGTCGTCGAGGAAAGTTGAAGATCGTTGCACCACCAGGGAAGAGACCAGCCGCGGAGTGCTCAGTCACCAGGCACCACCTTTTGGTCGCGGTACAGTGGTTAGTGGCTATCCGGTTGCCGGGGTGCTCAGCATGGGCAATTCGACCACTAGACGTCCTGGAAGCGAAGAAAAAGCAAGGGACTGGTTGTTCCCACCAGTCAGGGGAAGAAGACTCTCCAGCAGGGAGATCTCCTTTGTCGTCGGAAAGTGGTGAGTCGGTTCAGCAGGGCTCCACCGGAGGTGTTGTCGTTGCAGGTCGGCTCAGCTTTACCCTCGTCGGATTCTTAGGTCCTGTGGCGAATTCTGAGGTTCCAGTCCCAAAAGCCCTGCTTTTATGCAGAAAACCCCCATTCACTCAGCCTAGCTGTCAATCAAACATGCTAAGTGGTGAGCGGGGCGGCTCACCACTTGGGCCAATCACACCAGAGTGCGACTTGGGTTGGCAAGGCAACTCAGTCCAGGGTGCCTAAACCCCCTCCCACACCCTCTGTGGTACCCAGACAGAATGGCACCACTCTGGAGGGCTTCTGTGCAGAAGCCCGCCAAAAGTGAAACAAAGGGCTCAACCTTTGGTTCGGAGTTACAGAGGTGAACACATACGCCATTTTAAAAACCGAGTTCTGGCAGAAAATACCAACCGGTGGATTTATTTAAGACAAATAAACCGGCGGTATGTTAGAGACTAATGTGAAAAAGTATTAGCCTCGAACACTGGGAAGAATCCCATAGGAATATATCCGCGGTCGAATATAAAAAGTAGTATCCACTGCCACCAGCCAAAACTCAACGAGGGGGGACGGGACAGTGCCCTCTCGAACAATTTACATCAAGAGGCTACAACCCTGCATTGATCACCAATGTGGCAGGGAAAGTTAGAAATATTGATTGAGAAACACTGCTAGTACCCAAAGCAATGAAATCTGGTGAACCACTGGTATATGTTACAACCTATTCAATGCAGAGCATGAAAATTAAGAGAGCAATACAAAAGAACTGGCCAATGCTTGGAATTGACCCACAGCTACAACAACTATTTCAGAAACTCCCCACTTTTGTATACAGAAACAGCAGGTCACTTCGCAAGACACTGGTCAAAGCTGAGATTCCATCTCTTCGAACACTGAGTCAGTTCAAAGGCACAACTCTGTGCCATAATTGCCAGCATTGCAGCAACATTATCAAAGGCAATAGTATAGCACGCCCTCATTCTGGGAAACCTATTATGCTGAGACACTCCTGCACCTTTGATGCCCAGAATGTAATATATGCACGTAAATGTCCATGCAGACTGTATTACATAGGGATGACAACCAGGAAAGTGAAAACGAGATGGACTGAACACAAGTCCAATATCCGCACTCAGAGCCAGAAGTCCCTGGTTGCCGCCCATTTTGGGGAAGCACGACATACCATTGCACAGCTTAAATGTGTCATCTTGGAGCAAGTCAAGACAGGCAGCAGAGGGGGGATATACAGCGCAAACTTTTGCAATGAGAAATCCTATGGATTGAACTTTTGGACCCACTGAGCCCTCGAGGCATGAACACAGAATTTGAGTTGATGTGCTTCATGTAAAATTGACATGCCCAGTTAATAATTTCAGGGCTCTAATTACATACTGTGATTCCTGTGGGTTTCTTTGTATAAGGGGCAATATATGCCTTGAATGTCACTGACAGAATGAAAACTGGTTACTGGGGTTACTTATGCTAGATCTAAGGCAATTCTTTACATTGTGTCATCCTGTGAATTGTTTCTTCTTTCATTACTCATGTTGGAGCCACTGATCTGTTTTGGGTTTCAAACAAATGCGGGCGAGGGGATTCATGCTATGGGTATGTTGGATATGTCCGATGGTTATTGTTGAATTGCTGTTAAGAGGCCCTGCACTTTGAATCTAAGGTGATTCTTGACATGCTGTTATCCTGTGAATTGTTTCTTCGTTCATTTCTCATGTTGGAGCCACTGATATGCTTTGTGATTTCAAACAAATGCGGGTGAAGGGGACCTATGCTTTTGTCATTTTCGATAATGTCTGATGGGGAAAGCCGAATTGTTGCTAAGAGGCCCTGCACGTTGAACCCTACTTGCATTCATTCACTCATTTCCAGGGGTCTGCGCATACTGCACTTCAGTAAGTACTTTTAAGCCTCGTGGGGCATATTTTAGTGTTAGAACCTTCGAGTGACCAATTACATTTATGGTGAACTGCTTTGAATTCTTTTTGCTACTTATACCATTCCGCTTGTGGTCGTTTTTCCCTTTATGACCCCTTTAATAAACTAGTGCTATTGGTCCTTACCTCAGGGATTACTTTCCTGTATTAAACATGATGCGCTATGCGGCACTCCGTGGATTCTTTTGAACAGCGGTTGTGGCCCCATGCACGTTCCTCACCCTTTGCCATCTCCTAGCTACACTAATCTGTTCCTTTACACTTATGAGACCCTTGAACTTCCACAGCCCCCGGGGGCCTGTATGGAGATATATGCATTATGTATTGACATCAGCGATGGAACCTGTCGATTTGTATCACAGGCGGTGCACATTGCATAGTCCAGGACCCGTGCTTGGTTTCCTGGACAACGACGCCTTTGCGACCTGCCCACACAAAGATGGCGACCATCCTGGCACCCCGTGCACCTGCGCAGGGTCGCCAGGATGACCTCTAATGCTTATTTCACTCGTGCCGCGCGGTTTGCAGTGGTCAGTGCAAGCGAAGAAGTCTTGTTACCCGGTGAGTTCAATACACTGTTGTATGCAGTGGCTTCGAACGGATGGCATCATAGCAGCTGGAGAAGATAGATTTACCACAATTGTAGCCATTCTGTTACACAACATACATTTGTTGTATGAGCCGAATTTACTTACTGTTCTGCAACTACAGCCCCTTATGGTGACCGTCTCGCTTGTCACATTTGAGTATCAGAGGAGTTCACTTGACTTCCTTACAGCAATTATCCCTGTTAGCCTGTGTTATCGGAATAATGACAATACTTGGTCATTCATGGAGAATTTTACTGACTCACGTCCGTAGTTATAAATACAACATTTGAATTGTCTTGCCTTTTGTAGGACTTTTACCAACCGCTTTTTGCCGTTGCCCAGTCTGTCAGGACTTCTGCCAGAAGACTAGGTGAGTTGATCGGTTTAACTTCAATGATGCAACAATGAACTGATTTGCACATGCACAGATCAGTATGTTCTGACATTTTCTCTGCTTTACTCTTAGGCCAATATCTGGACCCTCTATACTTCCTGGGAGAGGTCAGTTGCTTTTACCAATCTCTCTTTCCGTCTCGCTTTTATCTTATTGACAGCAATCACTAAAATAGATGTTCATTTCCATTCCCCACAGGGTGTTACTAAGAAAGTTAGTCAAAATAAGGAATTTTGAAGCACTTACCCTGAATAGGAACACTGAAGCCCCAACCCTGAAGATGGATCCATGATCTGAAACGCATTGGTTTCTTTGAAAATCTAGATAGGGCTTCCTTGGAGGCAATTAGTTGTTTCAAGAGACTGATAATGTGAAAGTGTGTAAACACTAAAGTGGTCTCGCACACCATCTGATTATTAAGCATTGCTTGTGTCTGAAATTAGTTGTTACACATTGCACTTGAGAATATCAGTCAAATGGAAACTGTATTTTGTATTTTGAATTTTGTATTTTGTTTGATTTTGATTTTGTCCCCTGCCAATGGCACAACTCTAGCCAGGACTCTTGTCTTCTCCAAAATAGATTACTGCAATGCCTTCTATCTGGGCACTAACCAATGCAATATCAGAAAACTTCAAATCATCCAAAACAACGCTATTAGAGTGGCCCTGAACATTCCTAGAACTGCACATATCTCTGAATACAGACGGAACCTTCGCTGGCTCTCATTTACCCAAAGAGTCTCTCCTAAAGCCTTGGCACTCACACATAAAATTATCACTAACCTAGCCCCCAGCTACCTTTCCAACAGGTTCACCTTGCACTCAGAAGGGCACACACTAATTGTCTTGTCATCCCACGGTTCAATCTCTAAAAATCTGGAGGTCGCAGTTTCCCTGTCCTAGCAGCCAAGCTGTGGAACACACTACCCAACCCACTCAGAGCTGAATCTTCCTTCACTGCCGTCAAGTGTAATGCCAAAGCTTGGCTATCCACCCTCGTCTAAGGATGACTATTGACTGTAACAATATTCTATGAGACCATAGGCTATTTTTATGTCTCTGCCATTGCATTCTGCCCTATTATGTAAATTGTATACCTTCGATTATGTCACTTGTATATTGTAAATTGTATACCTTTGATTATGTCACATGTATATTTTGTATATTCTAAGTGTAAATACTATACTATTACTATGTAAACTGACTGTAACTAAATAATACACCCGGTTGCCCTCGGGCCTTGTGCGCTATACAAATAAACAAAATACAAATACTAATGTTTGCTTTTATAAATCAAATATTGCTTTATGAATTTGTTCTACATGAAAGTGGGATTTAAGCGATTTCTCTATGCTTTTTGGATGTTATGTATCAAAAAAACATACCAATTTAAATTAACAAAAGAAAAAGCTACCATGCTATTTACATGTCTGCCCTTCAGGCCAAAAAGCATATGAATAACAGTCATTTGTGATTGGGACATAGGTTCCCATACAAGTGCATTTGGGTTTACTGTGTAGCCATACACAGTTCTGGTTCTGTTCAATGTAGAAAAGTGGTCCTGCAAGGCACCTCAAGGCACCCCCAAAAAATAATTAAGGCATGCGATGCGTAATCAAAAATACAAGGCCCCACAAGGCACCCCCAAAATAAAATGATGCAACTGGATGCGTAAAATAAAGCACAACGCCCTGCAAATCATCCCCCAAAAAAATGAAGGTATGTGATGCAGAAAGTAAAGTCCAAGGCCCCGCAAGGCAACCCCAACAAAATAAAGGTACAAGATGCATAAATTACAAGGACCTGCAAAGTACCCCCAAAAATAAATTAAGGTGCGCAATGTGTAGTGTAAAGCCAATGGCTCGTGAAGCACCCACAATTAAATGTGTGCGGTGAATGCGTGTTTCCAATTGTAAATCCTCCATCTCCATAACTACATGTTGCTCCTCTTAAATATCCCTGTCACTGCGTTGAGCCATCTAGGCATGCTGCGTGCAGTGCATAGCATGTCAATTACGTGCTATGGCTCCTTACTCTTGTCTCCACACTGCCTCGTGAGTACATGGGCCACAGAGGTTCATCCTGCCTCGTGCCATTTAGTTTGCCTCCTCTTGCCCTGTATTACCTACAAACCTCACCATCTGCTGCCGGCTGGTAGTGTGTGAGTGCCTGCTGACTACCAGCACTGCCTTGCAGTGCCTGCTGTTCCCCATTGCATGTTCTCCTGTGGCTTACGTGAAAGGCTCAGTGGCCCTCTCATCCGCTATCTTGGGATGTCCACCTCTCTGTTCCACCTCCACAGCACATTGGAAAGACCCAGCTGACCTGCCTCATTGTTTGCCATGTCTGCTCCATCCTCCTCTCCATTGAGCAGCTCCCCCAAGGGATGGCTGCCTCCTGCACTTCGACCAAAATTGACATACCAGTTGATGGAGTCCTGGTGAACCATGATGACCTCTACAACCCATCGACGCAGCTCGGAAAGGCCGGACATCATGGAAAGCATCAAGAAGTGCTTGGATGGCCGTAGGCACCGGAGCCCTGAGAAGGTGAAGGGGATACTTGCGGCAGGTGTCACTGTGGAGGTGCTCCGGGCAGGCTACCATCAGATGACACCCCTTCAGCTGTGGCTCCTGGAGAGGTTCGAACAAGCACTCCACACCCACATCCTTGACTGGCAGGCTCGCCTGGAAGCTGCTTGTGAGTACCCATGGGGTGCACTGCTCTACAGTGTATTTGTGTTCTGCATGGGTATGCATGATTTCAGGTTCTCCCTTCTGTACACAGTGTGTGAGTTACACTGATCTACAATGGCATGCAGCCTCATGCCTATCCTGGGCATATGTGATGGTAGACATCTGTGAAGTGAACAAGCATAGGTATGTGCACTGTCAGATCTTGGTGAGTTGGTGCACTTGTGTGCATGCAATGTGATTTGCTGACACCTATATGGGTTGCACATTTTCAATTGAGATTGCATCATCTTCTCTCAGCAACTGAGACTGACACATGTGTATTGATGTCTGGAAATGACATATTGTTGCACTAACCCTTCCAGGGTGGCAGTGTGATATGTCAGCCCACTACACGAGGAGCCAGAAATGATGTGTGATCATGCCATTTGTTTGGGCTGGTAGCAACAGCATAGGTGCTTGTACCTCCACAATAGTTGCCTGTACGTGTGGAGGTCCCCCGGATCAGCTATGCTCCCATGCATTCAGTGGTTGGCCACCCTAACAAAGGACCCAATGCCCACTTATCTACCCCTATGTTCTGCCTCGCAGGGCCATGCTGTGGTTGTATGTGGTCTTTAGCAGGAAGCGAGGCACATGGGCCGCCTGTGCCCATCATGATCCTAGGAACTGCCAGATGTCTGCTCTCCATGCCTGGTCATCTGATGGTGGACCTTGGGAATGTATGGTTGATACAGAGGGCTGCCTAGCTCTGTTGGTCCAGACGGACTCCAATCTGGAATGTACTCCTGGCATGTGTATGAGGAGGCATGACACTTTTTGCCAGGCCTTATCCTCTGTCACCGAGGGTACACAGTTTACAAGTAAACATAGATGCCTTCCTATGGCTTACAGTTGACATTGTGTAAGGTTCTTGCCTGCCCTGCACTTGGTTCTTGCTGACACACCAAGGCTCTGCACACATCCCCAAGATGGACAATGGCCGTACTCCAAGCAATGTGCCAACAGAAATTTGCCTGCTGGGTGTGCTCTTCTGACTGGCTTAGTGATTTTGTGGGCCAGCAGGGTGCCTAGCTGACGCATGAAATTTAGATGACTTGCAAAGCAATGGCAGGGCAGTTTGATAATGGTGAAATGGTGCACACTTAAATGTATGGGTGGCTGCCTGTGTGTGCCTGTTGGCAAAAGGGTGCAAGCTTTAATGTATGGGTGGCTGCCTGGGTGTGCCTGTATGGTGAAAGGATACACACTTAAATGTATGGGTGGCTTGGTGTCCATGTGGTTGTATGGTGAATGAGGTTTGTGCTTATGTTCAGGGGTGCAACAAAACCTACATTTCCCAGGGGTGCTATACCTTCAAATTTTGGGAGAGGTGCTAACTTCACAGGTGGTGGGGGAGGGGCAAACTTATTTGTGTGAGGCAACTAACTTCTTTATGCATTCTATTGAGGGTATTCTAGTGCAGCTTCAATATTACGAGCAGTTAACTCTCTCTGTTAAGTCTGAAAGCACTCCCTTATGGACTGCTGTGAGAATAAACAGTCTCCTGTCCACTCATCTTCATCTTGCACTGTGTCAAATTCGGAGCACCTTCCACACACTGTCTCGTTGCAAAAGCTTGAACATGAGAAAACCTGACATAGCAATCCCTAAGGAGTGCTCTGCATAAATGAACCATTTTTTGTCATAAAAGTGACAATGTTCACAGAAAATAAATGGCAAGAGGAAACAGTCATGTGCAAAGCAGAAGCGTTGCGAGGATTATACGATTAAAAATTTCAATGGGTCAAAAAAACATGCACTCCAACCTGGTCTCAGCATATCGCCAAACTGACCTGGGTAACAGCTCTCGAAAAAAGCCAATCAAGACCCAACGTGAACTGCAATACGAACTGTGTTTCCACGGAGAAGGGAGAGTGCCCATGGGCGCAAACAAACACTGCAACAAGACATTTATCCTGCCAGACATGAAAAAAAGGAACAGATGCTTTAATGGACACTTTGTGGGTGTGCGGCAAACAAACATACTTGCACCTCCCACCGTCATGGAGAGGTACATGTGCCCTGGCCACACTGCATTCAGCCCTGATGGTCATTCCTGAGAGCCATATCCAAGGGGTGGGGGTGCCAGCCAAGATGTCTCCAACACCCCAGTCAACAACCGAAGAACCTCCTACATATGACGTACTGTAAGAATATGACCTGCACAACTGAGTGTCTCGAAAATGGAGGGCCTCAAATTACATCTCCACAGACTCTTCTGAACTCTTGATGCAAATACCAGACAAATTTAAGCTTCTCACGTCAGCAGAGACATTTTTTGCATCATTCATACCAAGTATCCAGGCTCGAGCAAACACCAAATGGCTTCAAATCATTCACTGTGAACTGATCCAACCAGAAAACGACACTGAAGAAGGGTTCAACGTCATCAAGGTGGAAATCAGAGCCCTAAGGTTGATGACCATCCAGAATAGATACATGTTGTACCTACTCACAGAAATGGATGGTGGTGTTTGCCGAAAAATCAGGAGTGCATGTTGCACATTCGTGCCTTCTGCTGATGATGTCAATGGGACATTATCACACGTGATAGCTGCAGTACACAATCTCAGTGAAAGAATTAAGAATGAAGGTGGCGTACAGTCTAGCAACTGGTTCGATACACTTTTGGAATGGGTACTGTCATGACTTGGGACTGTCATGAAGCTACTGGTGCCCATCATAGTACTTTTATTGCTGGTTTTTTGTGTGTGCCAGGTAGGGGATAGATGTTGTGCAAAATAATCCCCAACAGTGCAATGATGAGGGTGACAATGGGCAGCCTACCAAAGGTACTACAGATGCAAGAGATGCCCAAGCACAAACGGGAGAGAACCCTGAACCTAGATTCTGAATGACCACGGTGTATAACACAGGGGACAGAGTAGACAACCTACATCATGCCACTATTAAGGAACCTCACAAATTAGAATGGTACAAGGAAGTATGGGTATTCCTGACTGGGGAAAATGGATTCATTTATATGACCTGCACCCCTGATGAATATGCAAGAAGGGGACAAAGCCTAAGATCTGTCTGTAGAGCATGGATGGCCATCAAGGGGACCCCTGCCTGGGATGAAGCAGTGCTAGAGGCAGAAGTATGGAAACGAAAGGGGGGAATGTAATGGAGGAAGGGTCCTTTTGACCCCCCTAAATCCTGTATGAAATGGAAGATATGCTCATTCAGTTGTTGGAGACGTCCCTGGGTCCGGGCTGTTGGAGACAGAGCTTGGAAGCCATTGAATGACACATAACAGACTCCATCTCGTATGTCCCCAGATTCCATTTTGTATTATCCTCGACTCCATCTTTTACTAGGCCACACTGTGATTTCTAAATAAGCCCTCTCTCCTTTCTCCCAGCGTCGCGTACAGCTCACCTCCACCTCCTCCTCCCCTGCCTGCGCCACGGCTGTCCTGTTCTCAGAGAAGCTTGAGAGTGAATTGTTGCAAACTGACAATGGGCCTCATTACAAATCAGGTGGTCCGGAAATAACGGTGGCGGTAAACCCGCCACCACTGTTGTTTCCGGACTGCCTGATCCCGACTCCTGCAGGCGGGAGGAGATGTTCCCGCCAGGTTTGACCTGGTGGGTTTAACACCGCCCGCCTGCAGGCGGACGAGGAAACACCGGCAGCATTACAAGATGCTGCCGGTGTTTCCATGATCCCCATTCCCATTGAGTCTCATAGGACTCAATGGGAATGGGGATTAACACCATTCCGCCTCCGTGATTCCTGGGAAACTGGGGTTGTAATGCCCCGGTAATTCCGGGAATCACGGAGGCGGAATGGTAATACGAGTCCGGCGGTAACCAGGCTGTTTTACCACCTCGGTTACCACCGGACTCGTAATGAGGCCCAATGCATTTGTTCTCTTCCTCTGGGATCATTGCTCTGTGAGTGACCTGGCCGAAGCCTGGCTTGGGAAAACCATCCATCTCCACAAACCTGCCCCAGCTCCTACAAAACCCCACCTTTAGGAATTATTGCCTGTATAACCTTTGCTCCCCTGTGTTTCTTTCATGTAACAGACGGTGCCCCCATGAACCACCCTAGATGGCCCCCAATATAACTAATACAGAGTGACCATATATTCTCCCTGTACTAACACCTATCAATCCAATCGTTTGAACCATGAGGTGCCATGACAGTAGATTTTAGGAGGGCACTTTCAGATAAGACACCTGGACCCCTACGCCCCTGCCCCCACTGAGGCCCATGGCAAGAATGCACACTTTTTCCTACAATGTATTGACAACCCTGCATATTCTGTATAAAGTTTTATGTCTTATATTAATCACTGTATGTCAATAATTACTGTGTAGCTTAGATTAGTTAGACGACTGATGGTGTGGACTCCAGCCTGAACTTCACCCCTCCGAGATAAGTGTGGCCTGGCATGCTTTGTTGTAATATGTTATTACGTGTCTACACTGGTCTACATTGTGCAGCCAGTTGGACATTGGACATGGCATTTTTAATAGCAAATCATTATATTAATTAAAGCATTAATGTTCCTGTGCACTGTTGGTGCCTTGAATGTATTGGATTATTTGATTGGTGTTACCCCTAAAAACAGTTGCAAACGCTCTGGCATATTAGGCAATTTTTCTCAGAAAGTGTGCTGTATAATGCATTAAAGCACATATTTATATCACTCTCCTGGTGCAGTGAGCGGCATACCCCTGCAGCAGCACTTTCGTGCATATTGTGCAACTGTGGTAATCTAGGTTTTCCCAGAGTGTGGCGTCACTCATGATGAGTTGCCGAGTTTAGGGGGGACCACCTCAGCATGGCTCACAGTGAGCCCCCCACATTTTGTGTTGCGCCACTGGACGCAGCCGTGTGTCACTGTTTTGTCAGTGGCACAATAATTGAAATAAATGGAAGCTGTTTACGCACCTACCTGTTTTCATTGAGATCTTTTATTTAAAAATGCCTGTTACTTCATCCATAGTTTGCTCATAACTACAAACATATGTGCATAAGTGGAGATATAAAATAAGCGTGTCACTTTCTTCACCTGTTCAATGAATAGCTTACCTTTCAGAGAACACACATGTTCTCCAAATGAATGTAATATTTCACTGATTAGAAATGTGGGTATTAGTCTTCAGCTTGGTAACCAGAGACACTTCATGCATGATTTCATTAATAGCAATGCTTTCAGTATCTGATGTATTACGTTAGTTGTGTTGACTATATCCACAATCGATTTCAAGATCACCAATGGTCATATAATTGTTTTTATTTTATTTATAATTTTGTAGACTCATTTTGTTTACCAACTGTCAACACTGATTAGCGATATGCAAATGTTTTGTGTTTGTAGTAATGGACCTATTCATGGCATCTTCTAAATTTGATCAGTGAATTGTTCTCTGTTAGCTTTCAGAGCCACGTGGATCCCTCCCTCAGGCATTAAATGCCATGTCATTGTAATTGGAAGGTGACAAAAACATGATTTAGCCTAATAACGTCTCTATAAGATCCTATGTTGTTTGGTGAGGTTTAAGACAACAAACTGCTGTGCTTGTTTGGTTAACAGAGCATCCCAACCACTCATTGAAACTAACTAAACTATATATAGAGCTTTGTGATATGTACAACTGTCCAAACAAGATCGGCTCAGGCCTCGCCATCATTCACAAGGCATCATGGCCATGCACCCAACTGGACGTCGCCAACATTGTCTCTTTTGAAAACTTATCCTGCCAATTCCCGCTCTCCTCAACAGACACAGTCACTTTTTATTTCATCTACAGACACTCCATTCCCAAAACCTCCTTCATCAGATTCTTCACAGACCTGATCACACCATGTCTCTCACGCATGCCAACAACATCTTCCTTGGTGACTTAAACATCCAGGCAACCCAGCACCCAAATCAATGAAGAAAGAACTCCACTTCCTACTTGACACACTGAACCTCACCCAGCACACAAAAGAACCATGTCACAGGAAAGGTAATAGCCTCAACCTCATGATCACTACACTGCCCACCCTTTGTCACAGCTCCCCTATTCCGCTCAACTGTTCAGACCATCTGGCAATCCCCTTTGAGATTAGTCACACCGCAACTCTCATTCAAATACATTGGCAAGCAAGCAAGCAAGCAATCGGATTCTTTATGAACCTCCCAGTGGAGGGTCTCAGATTAACCCTCACCAAACTCCACCACACATGGCGGATGTACCTCTGATGAACCAGTACTGCAAATCGTTTCTTCAAGTACTCAAGACCATCCTCACAGACAACATCAACCACCATGCTGCGGTGAAACGGTGCACCCTCAAGCCTAACCCTTAAGCACCCTGGTACACTGAAGTGCTCAACAAATGACTCATAAGAAAACAAGAAAAGAATTGGTGAAAATCCTGCAGCGCATTCAATCTTGCCCTGTTCAAGGAACGCTGTGCTACAGGCAGGTGACTGACCAACACTGCCAAGGCCAACTGCTACCAAAACACGATAGCCAAGTCCAACATTGAAAGCAGAGCTGTCTTGAAAGCCATCTAGCACTGCATCAACTCTCTGCCCAACCCACCCGTAGCACACTCCATCGAAATATACACCACCATCAACTCTTCATTAACATATCAACATGATCTGTCAACACATAGATACCAATGCCACAACTGACAGCACACTACACATCCCATCTCGAATACCACAACTACCTGGCCAACATTCAAGACACTACGAAAGACCTCACTGCCACCTTAGTATTCATCAAGGCCACATTGTATGTGAATGACATATTCCCTGCCTCCTTACTCAAGATCTTTCTGACTGAATCCTTTACCTGACAATCATCAACAGCTCCCTAACTCAAGGCACCTTCCCCTCGACGTTCAAGACCAGACAAATCCTCCCGCTTCTTAAGAAACCAACACTGGACCCTGATGATCTCAGCAACTAATGCTCCATTACCCATATTCCGATTCTAGGTAAGATCATTGAGAAAGCAGTAGCCACACAACTTCTCCAAAACATCAAGCCAATAACCTCCTTCAGTCCTACCAATCTGCCTTCAGACCCAGATACAGCACAATAACAGCTGCCATCAAGCTGATCGACAATGCCCCAATATAATCCTTGATGATAGCCATCATTGCCTCCTAGTTCTCCTTGACCTCTCAGCAACATTTGACACAGTAGACCAGCTAGTTCAAAACCTACCTTGTGAACCGCCAACAGTTCATACAAATGGATTCTTCCAGATCACCAACTCTATCCATCACCTGTGGAGTCCTGCAAGGATTCATCTGGAGCCCCGCCCACCGACTCGCCCGATTGGCCATACCATCCGCAACAACTGGATGCAAGTATTCAGCAGGAAGCAAAACCGGCCCTCCTCGAAGGCATGCATGGAAGGCCCCTGTCTGTCGGCGCCTGTCTGGGCATGGACGGTCGTGCGCCCCTCTGCAGATAACCATCTTTCTTATGTCCACATCAGGCACACCTACTGCCTTTCCACCCAGCTGCTGTCCAACCATCCTTCATTTCCATACAGCCTTGCGCTCAGCTTAACACACAAGGTAAACACTCTACCTAATTAGCTTCTTGCCCCTGGGCATTCTGCATGAACACACAAATGCTCACACTCGTCCGATCCCACCCCTACCTATTTCTTACCTCCACTATACCACCAAACTCTACCCAGCACCTCTAGTCTGCACGCCGGGCCTCCCCTTGCAACGATAATCACCCTGAGACATTACTGGACCGCCTCGGTCTAGCCATCTTTACTCCGTGCACTATCCCTCTACATAAACCTAAGTACTTCCTACCATAACTCTTTATCAGCTCTAACCCAGCCTGCACTCAACCCCCCCTGCCAACCCTCACACCACACCTATAATATCGGCACCCTGCATCAGCCACCAAAGACTCACCTAGAATACTACTCACATTTATGGTTGCATACCCATCATTGGCACCCTAAGATTATACAGACGTGCATCACGCACAGTACCTCCTTCACCGCAACCACCCTCACTCCACCCGCACTTCCAACTTAAAGCATGCCCTCATCAACAAGCACTCACTATTCGCCCACACCACCAACATACATGATCTCATAGATGAAAAACAATTAGATATCCTGGCCATCACAGAAACCTGGCTTCATGATTTAACTGGCCTTACACTCTCCCTGGCCATCTCCCCAGACTGTACAATCCTAAGAGCAGACCACATCTCTAAATCAGGCGGCGGAGATGCCCTGATGTTCAATACTATCTTGCTCATTAGGGAGCTCCCTACACCCTCCCTGCCGGCCCACAAAATCTTATTCATTAAACGCCCACTTAACCCCTGCACCCCTATCAGCCTGATACTTCTCTAGCAGCAACCCAACACACAAAGCACCCAAAAGCGGATATACCACTTCTCCTCACCTTGTTCATGAAACCACCCACTAAACCTATCCTATTTGGTGATTTCAATCTGGGTTTCAATGATCCTCTACACAATAAGGCCACTGCCCTCGCTACCACAGTCTTAGGGATGAACCTTACACAAGTGGTCTCTGCTCCACCCACATCAAAGTCCACACTCTAGATTGGATAATGACCTTCAATTCCAATAGTTCCATTACTACCATTTACCCCCTACCTTGGACAGACCACTCATTGGTTGAATCCTCCATCTTCCATTCTCGCACTGCTACCTCCTTCTCCTCCACCACCCCTTCCCTATTCTTGCTCGCAGCTCTCAGATGCTCCCAGAAAATCTCCTAGTGCCCACCCTCACCACCTACTTACAGTCCATAACCCTTTGGACTGTGACCCTTGTCATTTGCCAAATAGTACAACCTCTCACTCCATTTAAATCCAAGACCCCCAAACTAGCACATTGATCTAATACTTGGTTCTCTGATAAACTCCACTCGCTACACAAACATAAACACTCACTGGAACATCTTTGGAGAAAAACCCTGCCTTACTCAACAAAAATACCATCCTTGCTGCAGTTATTAAATACCAAACCATTGTTATTACCACAAAGGTCAACTGTTTTAACTCTAGGATTGCTGAGGCCAGCTCCTACACCAAAGAACTTTTCACCATCCTCAAAGAATTGGAAAATTGTGCCCCATCGATTTCTCTATTCCCTAAAGACAAAGATTGGTGCACTACCGTCCAAGCTGCCATCTCAGAAAAAGCCCTCAAGCTAAGGAACAAAACAATTACCTCTACCACACCCCTACTTCAGAGCCCAATCCCCCACGCCATGATGCCCAAACCACCATCTCATTAGACTCCTTTCACTGTTTCCATCACAGAAGTCATTGAAACCATCCTTCATCTGAAACCTTCCAACTGCAAAGGGGATACCTGCCCTGCTCACATAGTCAAACTCTGTGCCAGTAGCCTGAATTCATTGACTTCATTATTGCTTTGTTCAACTCTCACAGAGTCCCAACTTGCATCAAAGAAGCTTGGGTAAAGCCTGGGTAAACCCACTTTGCTAAAAATTACCCTTGACCGAGCCATCCCCTTGAACTACCTCCCTATCTCCACTGTCACTTTACTCCTCAAAATACTAGATCGGGTAGCATACACCCAAACTCAACGCTACCTAGAATAGCACAACCTGCTCGACATCCAGCAATCAGGGTTTAGACCCAAACATAGCACTGATACAGCCCTCCTTGATCTTAAGATTCAACTAGATGGCATCCATGACTCAGGCATCCTTGTCATCCTGCTCCTCTTTGACCTCTATGCTGCATTTGACCTGGTTGATCACAACATCCTATGCCAGCACCTCACCACTAAGTTCAATTTCTCAGATGAAGCAGCCTCTTTCTTGAGCGAACGTACTTCCAGAAATTTGGGTGAAATTGACGGTGACCCGCTATCAGGGGTTCCTCCTGGTAGGTAACATAAAAATACCAAAGTAGTCCAAAAATACATGTACACCAATAAATAAGTAATGCTTTTTATTACAAGTCCAGACACATCTGGGAGAGCACAATTCTATCAGCACAGTGGAACAGAACTAAAAGAAGGGAGCTGTCAGCGCTGCCTATAATGGCCAAACTGTTTATAGAGATAAACATTATTATCATAAAACAAAGTGGGCAATACTGTTTGATCATCCAGCGAAGCTTATTGGCGTGACTACCTCATCCCTGTACATCATTCCCCTATAGCTGAGCATACATTATTCAAACATGATTGAAGCAAGCCTTCTTTGACCTCCTCTGCCCCCAACCACCATCAATTACATCATGGACCTTCCTGCACTGCCCCACAATGACAAACATTTCATGAATTAGTTGTGGTGACCACCAGTACTTTATTCATCTGCCAGTGGCGAGTTCTCATGAGAACCACAATGCAACCTGGGTTGGCAATGAAGAGCTATTCACACAGTGTCTAACCAATGAGGTGCCATGCTGACATCAACAATGAAACAAAACTCTGTTGCACCCTCATGGCATTGAAATTCTCACCTGCCAGTTCCCCTGCCCGCTCATCCCCACGGCCCACAGCCCTCTCACCAGGCCCATCTGCCAATGGGTGATTTGAAACCACTAACCCATCTGTGATGCTCCTTCTATTAACCTTTGTTTATTCAGTAAGGATCTGCTTACCCAAGCATGTGCCAAGGAGCCTGGTTCTCTGACCTCAAAAGTATCAACTGAATCCATCTCCCAGCGACTACAATCTCCTGGGAATGGTCGGTTTGCAACATTTCTCCAGCACGCTACTAGGGCTGAGTGCTCGAGAAGTGCATGTCTGCCCCTTACAGGGTCCGACAGTGTGGAAACCCAACTGGCTTTACTTACGTGCAGCCTATATGTCATTGTAGCTATTGTATGATTCACATTATACTATGCTACCCTCGCTGCCTTTAGCTACTGTCCCAAGTTCGCTATCCTGACAACTCCCACCTGGGTGCCCCCACTCTTACTTTATTCCACTACCTCCTTTAGGAGGATTTAATGAAGATGTATAGGGAGAGATAATGGAGATGTAGTGACAGTGTATATGTAATCAGTAAGTGGGACATGTCATTATATTCAGAGGAGGCAGTAAACTGAATTCAAAATACAGACAGCAAATGGAAATGCACATTAAGCATGTTTTAAAATGATCCACTTTATGGTGAATAGGACATCTGTCCAGTTTGTACTGTATGCATATATTAACCCATCTAACACTTTCCCACCAACTAACACGTTCCCATTAATTAATAATGTACCCTTAACAAAGCAGTGCAAAATGCATCAGATTAAATGGCAAACTAATGTGCTTTTTTACAGTAGAGTTATAACGTGCGCGCAGTTTGTTGGCTGTGATACATTGAACACATTGTGAAGAAATATGTGCTCTGGTGAAGAGTGCCATTGTACCAGAGGAAGTGAAATGTTGCACATGTTTTTATGAAACTATGCTTACAGAGAGACCATCTCAGATGATGTGTATACGTCAGCAGAAAAGGCAGGTATAGTGAGGTTGACAGGGCGAGCATATAAATGCAGGAGAATGAGAAGGGGCGGAGAGAGTTTTTCAGACAGATGAGCAAGTGACTGGCTGGGATCGTGCAGTGTAGAGAGGCAAGATTCTCCCTGGCAGCAGACTGAAAAGATGGGTCGGGGAGAGGTCATGGCCTTCTATCTGGATTGCCTGAATGTGGGAGTTGTGATACAGCTGCACGCTGGCAGAGTTGCCTGTGATAACAGTGCAGAAACCGTGTTCATATTTGATGTGAGTATATTTGTGATAATTGAGGCGCTTGTGTGAAAATGTATTCTGAGACAGGCAGTGAAGTTTTATTTTTCTGTAAAAGAATTCCGCACCTTTCAAATGTCATTTGGGGAAATTGCATTTTATACTAAGCATGGTTCTTGCCAAATATTCACAACCCAAGGTTGAAGTGGGTGAAACATGTGGACATTTGTCTTTTGCTGCTTATTTTTGCTGAATTATATTCACATGACTATTTGTGCCGCTATTCAATGTTGCTGTTTTAGGATCGTATGTTCATTTATAAATGCAAATTCTAAAGCGTGTCTTGATACATTATTCATGGGGCTCGGAGTGGGTCATTTGTTTTACTGTTGGTTTATAGATAGACAGCTTGTGTGAATGTAGGTTCTTGGCTGTGCATGCTGACAGCAGAGCAGATCTGTCAAAGACAGTAGTCCAGTCTCATAAATAAGTTGCTGGAGAGACAGTTGGCTCTGTCAACATTTCAACCGTGTAAGGCCCAGAAGTCTGTATTTGGAGTTGAACCCAAATAGGTACAGGTACCAGAGGAAAGCCTTGTCACATCATAGAGGGTATCATCAGAATAACGCAACACCACTATACACCATAAGAAAATATCACAAGATTATGTAATAACCCTCTGACAACATCCCTAACACTCCTCAAGCTGCAGCTGTGCATAAAGTACATAAGGTACATGGTGCAGCTGCCAATGGTGTTCCTCCTTCTAAGGATTCCCATGCCCCTACCCATCATTCCCAGAATGGATAGGCAGCACTGTATTTGCCCCTTTACTGCAACCCCATCCCTGTCCCATTCGGCATCCCCTAAAGTTCTTTCAGGTGGAGGTAAATACAGACAGACAACTTAAGCCACAGGTGCACCCAATCCACATGCAGCTTTATCATCCCAATTAAGACATAATGCTAAGGGTTTCTTTTGGTACTCACACTTCCTGTACCCCTGCCCTACTTAGTGCTGTGAAAACACACTGGGAACTGTCATCAGAAGGATAACTTCTTGTTGCAAAAGCTGAGAACAGGCTATGTTACCCAAGGCTTAAAGTGGATCAGCCCAATGTGTCAAAATAAGTATGTAAAGGGGTGAGACAACCATTGTGGTGTACTATATTTGGACTTCTGAAGATGAAATATTTTTCTGGAACTTTTTTGGGGCACACTCCTTGGCCTTTAATTTGAAGGTGAAGCTTTCCAATGAAGGAGCAAGACATTTTCCTCAGCCACATCAGGGGAACATTTGGAAAGGCCTACTGTTTAACAAGGTCTGCCTGCTGCCTAGTCACAGCTACCCATTACTGGCCACCTTGAACGAAATGTCTGACAACCTTCCTGCCTGGGAAGGGTGGAATAAGAACTTCCTCCTCCTCCCCTGCCTGCGCCACGGCTGTCCTGTTCTCAGAGAAGCTTGAGAGTGAATTGTTGCAAACTGACAATGGGCCTCATTACAAATCAGGTGGTCCGGAAATAACGGTGGCGGTAAACCCGCCACCACCGTTGTTTCCGGACTGCCTGATCCCGACTCCTGCAGGCCGGAGGAGATGTTCCCGCCAGGTTTGACCTGGTGGGTTTAACACCGCCCGCCTGCAGGTGGACGAGGAAACACCGGCAGCATTACGAGATGCTGCCGGTGTTTCCATGATCCCCATTCCCATTGAGTCCCATAGGACTCAATGGGAATGGGGATTAACACCATTCCGCCTCCGTGATTCCTGGGAAACTGGGGTTGTAATGCCCCGGTAATTCCGGGAATCACGGAGGCAGAATGGTAATACGAGTCCGGCGGTAACCAGGCTGTTTTACCGCCTCGGTTACCACCGGACTCGTAATGAGGCCCAATGCATTTGTTCTCTTCCTCTGAGATCATTGCTCTGTGAGTGACCTGGCCGAAGCCTGGCTTGGGAAAACCATCCATCTCCACAAACCTGCCCCAGCTCCTACAAACCCAGACCTTTAGGAATTATTGCCTGTATAACCTTTGCTCCCCTGTGTTTCTTTCATGTAACAGACGGTGCCCCCATGAGCCACCCTAGATGGCCCCCAATATAACTAATACAGAGTGACCATATATTCTCCCTGTACTAACACCTATCAATCCAATCGTTTGAACCATGAGGTGCCATGACAGTAGATTTTAGGAGGGCACTTTCAGATAAGACACCTGGACCCCTACGCCCCCGCCCCCACTGAGGCCCATGGCAAGAATGCACACTTTTTCCTACAATGTATTGACAACCCTGCATATTCTGTATAACGTTTTATGTCTTATATTAATCACTGTATGTCAATAATTACTGTGAAGCTTAGATTAGTTAGACGACTGATGGTGTGGACTCCAGCCTGAACTTCACCCCTCCGAGATAAGCCCAGCTGACCCACATGCCACAAGAAGCAACAAATTCAGCATCAGCCAATCAAGCAGCACCGTCACCCTACAGCACATATTGTATTAGCAAAACGAGCCAATGAACTGGTACCATGTAACACTTCTAGAAATCATCATCAATGATGATTATTGTGGTTACAAATAACATTTTTCTGTATTGTTTGCAGAGCGTTCTCAGAGCAGCAGAGTCCTCTGCATGCCTCATTTACTATTATATAAACATACCTTGTTTTACTCGTAATCTTTCTCCTGGTCTCATTCCTTACTGGGGTGTGTCCATTTATTCTGAGTTTTGGGGTTGTATTTTTGGGGAATGGCCACTTTCACATTTGGGGCACCCAGTCTAGGTATGTCTAAATGTGGCCTGGCATGCTTTGTTGCAATATGTTATTACGTGTCTACACTGGTCTACATTGTGCAGCCAGTTGGACATTGGACATGGCATTTTTAATAGCAAATCATTATATTAATTAAAGCATTAATGTTCCTGTGCACTGTTGGTGCCTTGAATGTATTGGATTCTTTGATTGGTGTTACCCCTAAAAACAGTTGCAAACGCTCTGGCATATTAGGCAATTTTTCTCAGAAAGTGTGCTGTATAATGCATTAAAGCACATATTTATATCACTCTCCTGGTGCAGTGAGCGGCATACCCCTGCAGCAGCACTTTCTTGCATATTGTGCAACTGTGGTAATCTAGGTTTGCCCAGAGTGTGGCGTCACTCATGATGAGTTGCCGAGTTTAGGGGGGACCACCTCAGCATGGCTCACAGTGAGCCCCCCACATTTTGTGTTGCGCCACTGGACGCAGCCGTGTGTCACTGTTTTGTCAGTGGCACAATAATTGAAATAAATGGAAGCTGTTTACGCACCTACCTGTTTTCATTGAGATCTTTTATTTAAAAAATGCCTGTTACTTCATCCATAGTTTGCTCATAACTACAAACATATGTGCATAAGTGGAGATATAAAATAAGCGTGTCACTTTCTTCACCTGTTCAATGAATAGCTTACCTTTCAGAGAACACACATGTTCTCCAAATGAATGTAATATTTCACTGATTAGAAATGTGGGTATTAGTCTTCAGCTTGGTAACCAGAGACACTTCATGCATGATTTCATTAATAGCAATGCTTTCAGTATCTGATGTATTACGTTAGTTGTGTTGAATATATCCACAATCGATTTCAAGATCACCAATGGTCATATAATTGTTTTTATTTTATTTATAATTTTGTAGACTCATTTTGTTTACCAACTGTCAACACTGATTAGCGATATGCAAATGTTTTGTGTTTGTAGTAATGGACCTATTCATGGCATCTTCTAAATTTGATCAGTGAATTGTTCTCTGTTAGCTTTCAGAGCCACGTGGATCCCTCCCTCAGGCATTAAATGCCATGTCATTGTAATTGGAAGGTGACAAAAACATGATTTAGCCTAATAACGTCTCTATAAGATCCTATGTTGTTTGGTGAGGTTTAAGACAACAAACTGCTGTGCTTGTTTGGTTAACAGAGCATCCCAACCACTCATTGAAACTAACTAAACTATATATAGAGCTTTGTGATATGTACAACTGTCCAAACAAGATCGGCTCAGGCCTCGCCATCATTCACAAGGCATCATGGCCATGCACCCAACTGGACGTCGCCAACATTGTCTCTTTTGAAAACTTATCCTGCCAATTCCCGCTCTCCTCAACAGACACAGTCACTTTTTATTTCATCTACAGACACTCCATTCCCAAAACCTCCTTCATCAGATTCTTCACAGACTTGATCACACCATGTCTCTCACGCATGCCAACAACATCTTCCTTGGTGACTTAAACATCCAGGCAACCCAGCACCCAAATCAATGAAGAAAGAACTCCACTTCCTACTTGACACACTGAACCTCACCCAGCACACAAAAGAACCATGTCACAGGAAAGGTAATAGCCTCAACCTCATGATCACTACACTGCCCACCCTTTGTCACAGCTCCCCTATTCCGCTCAACTGTTCAGACCATCTGGCAATCCCCTTTGAGATTAGTCACACCGCAACTCTCATTCAAATACATTGGCAAGCAAGCAAGCAAGCAATCGGATTCTTTATGAACCTCCCAGTGGAGGGTCTCAGATTAACCCTCACCAAACTCCACCACACATGGCGGATGTACCTCTGATGAACCAGTACTGCAAATCGTTTCTTCAAGTACTCAAGACCATCCTCACAGACAACATCAACCACCATGCTGCGGTGAAACGGTGCACCCTCAAGCCTAACCCTTAAGCACCCTGGTACACTGAAGTGCTCAACAAATGACTCATAAGAAAACAAGAAAAGAATTGGTGAAAATCCTGCAGCGCATTCAATCTTGCCCTGTTCAAGGAACGCTGTGCTACAGGCAGGTGACTGACCAACACTGCCAAGGCCAACTGCTACCAAAACACGATAGCCAAGTCCAACATTGAAAGCAGAGCTGTCTTGAAAGCCATCTAGCACTGCATCAACTCTCTGCCCAACCCACCCGTAGCACACTCCATCGAAATATACACCACCATCAACTCTTCATTAACATATCAACATGATCTGTCAACACATAGATACCAATGCCACAACTGACAGCACACTACACATCCCATCTCGAATACCACAACTACCTGGCCAACATTCAAGACACTACGGAAGACCTCACTGCCACCTTAGTATTCATCAAGGCCACATTGTATGTGAATGACATATTCCCTGCCTCCTTACTCAAGATCCTTCTGACTGAATCCTTTACCTGACAATCATCAACAGCTCCCTAACTCAAGGCACCTTCCCCTCGACGTTCAAGACCAGACAAATCCTCCCGCTTCTTAAGAAACCAACACTGGACCCTGATGATCTCAGCAACTAATGCTCCATTACCCATATTCCGATTCTAGGTAAGATCATTGAGAAAGCAGTAGCCACACAACTTCTCCAAAACATCAAGCCAATAACCTCCTTCAGTCCTACCAATCTGCCTTCAGACCCAGATACAGCACAATAACAGCTGCCATCAAGCTGATCGACAATGCCCCAATATAATCCTTGATGATAGCCATCATTGCCTCCTAGTTCTCCTTGACCTCTCAGCAGCATTTGACACAGTAGACCAGCTAGTTCAAAACCTACCTTGTGAACCGCCAACAGTTCATACAAATGGATTCTTCCAGATCACCAACTCTATCCATCACCTGTGGAGTCCTGCAAGGATTCATCTGGAGCCCCGCCCACCGACTCGCCCGATTGGCCATACCATCCGCAACAACTGGATGCAAGTATTCAGCAGGAAGCAAAACCGGCCCTCCTCGAAGGCATGCATGTAAGGCCCCTGTCTGTCGGTGCCTGTCTGGGCATGGACGGTCGTGCGCCCCCCTGCAGATAACCATCTTTCTTATGTCCACATCAGGCACACCTACTGCCTTTCCACCCAGCTGCTGTCCAACCATCCTTCATTTCCATACAGCCTTGCGCTCAGCTTAACACACAAGGTAAACACTCTACCTAATTAGCTTCTTGCCCCTGGGCATTCTGCATGAACACAAAAATGCTCACACTCTTCCGATCCCACCCCTACCTATTTCTTACCTCCACTATACCACCAAACTCTACCCAGCACCTCTAGTCTGCACGCCGGGCCTCCCCTTGCAACGATAATCACCCTAAGACATTACTGGACTGCCTCGGTCTAGCCATCTTTACTCCGTGCACTATCCCTCTACATAAACCTAAGTATTTCCTACCATAACTCTCTATCAGCTCTAACCTAGCCTGCACTCAACCCCCCCTGCCAACCCTCACACCACACCTATAATATCGGCACCCTGCATCAGCCACCAAAGACTCACCTAGAATACTACTCACATTTATGGTTGCATACCCATCATTGGCACCCTAAGATTATACAGACGTGCATCACGCACAGTACCTCCTTCACCGCAACCACCCTCACTCCACCCGCACTTCCAACTTAAAGCATGCCCTCATAAACAAGCACTCACTATTCGCCCACACCACCAACATACATGATCTCATAGATGAAAAACAATTAGATATCCTGGCCATCACAGAAACCTGGCTTCATGATTTAACTGGCCTTACACTCTCCCTGGCCATCTCCCCAGACTGTACAATCCTAAGAGCAGACCACATCTCTAAATCAGGCGGCGGAGATGCCCTGATGTTCAATACTATCTTGCTAATTAGGGAGCTCCCTACACCCTCCCTGCCGGCCCACGAAATCTTATTCATTAAACGCCCATTTAACCCCTGCACCCCTATCAGCCTGATACTTCTCTAGCAGCAACCCAACACACAAAGCACCCAAAAGCGGATATACCACTTCTCCTCACCTTGTTCATGAAACCACCCACTAAACCTATCCTATTTGGTGATTTCAATCTGGGTTTCAATGATCCTCTACACAATAAGGCCACTGCCCTCGCTACCACAGTCTTAGGGATGAACCTTACACAAGTGGTCTCTGCTCCACCCACATCAAAGTCCGCACTCTAGATTGGATAATGACCTTCAATTCCAATAGTTCCATTACTACCATTTACCCCCTACCTTGGACAGACCACTCATTGGTTGAATCCTCCATCTCCCATTCTCGCACTGCTACCTCCTTCTCCTCCACCACCCCTTCCCTATTCTTGCTCGCAGCTCTCAGATGCTCCCAGAAAATCTCCTAGTGCCCACCCTCACCACCTACTTACAGTCCATAACCCTTTGGACTGTGACCCTTGTCATTTGCCAAATAGTACAACCTCTCACTCCATATAAATCCAAGACCCCCAAACTAGCACATTGATCTAATACTTGGTTCTCTGATAAACTCCACTCGCTACACAAACATAAACACTCACTGGAACATCTTTGGAGAAAAACCCTGCCTTACTCAACAAAAATACCATCCTTGCTGCAGTTATTAAATACAAAACCATTGTTATTACCACAAAGGTCAACTGTTTTAACTCTAGGATTGCTGAGGCCAGCTCCTACACCAAAGAACTTTTCACCATCCTCAAAGAATTGGAAAATTGTGCCCCATCGATTTCTCTATTCCCTAAAGACAAAGATTGGTGCACTACCGTCCAAGCTGCCCTCTCAGAAAAAGCCCTCAAGCTAAGGAACAAAACAATTACCTCTACCACACCCCTACTTCAGAGCTCAATCCCCCACGCCATGATGCCCAAACCACCATCTCATTAGACTCCTTTCACTGTTTCCATCACAGAAGTCATTGAAACCATCCTTCATCTGAAACCTTCCAACTGCAAAGGGGATACCTGCCCTGCTCACATAGTCAAACTCTGTGCCAGTAGCCTGAATTCATTGACTTCATTATTGCTTTGTTCAACTCTCACAGAGTCCCAACTTGCATCAAAGAAGCCTGGGTAAAGCCTGGGTAAACCCACTTTGCTAAAAATTACCCTTGACCGAGCCATCCCCTTGAACTACCTCCCTATCTCCACTGTCACTTTACTCCTCAAAATACTAGATCGGGTAGCATACACCCAAACTCAACGCTACCTAGAATAGCACAACCTGCTCGACATCCAGCAATCAGGGTTTAGACCCAAACATAGCACTGATACAGCCCTCCTTGATCTTAAGATTCAACTAGATGGCATCCATGACTCAGGCATCCTTGTCATCCTGCTCCTCTTTGAACTCTATGCTGCATTTGACCTGGTTGATCACAACATCCTATGCCAGTACCTCACCACTAAGTTCAATTTCTCAGATGAAGCAGCCTCTTTCTTGAGCGAACGTACTTCCAGAAATTTGGGTGAAATTGACGGTGACCCTCTATCAGGGGTTCCTCCTGGTAGGTAACATCAAAAATACCAAAGTAGTCCAAAAATGCATGTACACCAATAAATAAGTAATGCTTTTTATTACAAGTCCAGACACATCTGGGAGAGCACAATTCTATCAGCACAGTGGAACAGAACTAAAAGAAGGGAGCTGTCAGCGCTGCCTATAATGGCCAAACTGTTTATAGAGTTAAACATTATTATCATAAAACAAAGTGGGCAATACTGTTTGATCATCCAGCGAAGCTTATTGGCGTGACTACCTCATCCCCGTACATCATTCCCCTATAGCTGAGCATACATTATTCAAACATGATTGAAGCAAGCCTTCTTTGAACTCCTCTGCCCCCAACCACCATCAATTACATCATGGACCTTCCTGCACTGCCCCACAATGACAAACATTTCATGAATTAGTTGTGGTGACCACCAGTACTTTATTCATCTGCCAGTGGCCAGTTCTCATGAGAACCACAATGCAACCTGGGTTGGCAATGAAGAGCTATTCACACAGTGTCTAACCAATGAGGTGCCATGCTGACATCAACAATGAAACAAAACTCTGTTGCACCCTCATGGCATTGAAATTCTCACCTGCCAGTTCCCCTGCCCGCTCATCCCCACGGCCCACAGCCCTCTCACCAGGCCCATCTGCCAATGGGTGATTTGAAACCACTAACCCATCTGTGATGCTCCTTCTATTAACCTTTGTTTATTCAGTAAGGATCTGCTTACCCAAGCATGTGCCAAGGAGCCTGGCTCTCTGACCTCAAAAGTATCAACTGAATCCATCTCCCAGCGACTACAATCTCCTGGGAATGGTCGGTTTGCAACATTTCTCCAGCACGCTACTAGGGCTGAGTGCTCGAGAAGTGCATGTCTGCCCCGTACAGGGTCCGACAGTGCGGAAACCCAACTGGCTTTACTTACGTGCTGCCTATTTGTCATTGTAGCTATTGTATGATTCACATTATACTATGCTACCCTCGCTGCCTTTAGCTACTGTCCCAAGTTCGCTATCCTGACAACTCCCACCTGGGTGCCCCCACTCTTACTTTGTTCCACTACCTCCTTTAGGAGGATTTAATGAAGATGTATAGGGAGAGATAATGGAGATGTAGTGACAGTGTATATGTAAGCAGTAAGTGGGACATGTCATTATATTCAGAGGAGGCAGTAAACTGAATTCAAAATACAGACAGCAAATGGAAATGCACATTAAGCATGTTTTAAAATGATCCACTTTATGGTGAATAGGACATCTGTCCAGTTTGTACTGTATGCATATATTAACCCATCTAACACTTTCCCACCAACTAACACGTTCCCATTAATTAATAATGTACCCTTAACAAAGCAGTGCAAAATGCATCAGATTAAATGGCAAACTAATGTGCTTTTTTACAGTAGAGTTATAACGTGCGCGCAGTTTGTTGGCTGTGATACATTTAACACATTGTGAAGAAATATGTGCTCTGGTGAAGAGTGCCATTGTACCAGAGGAAGTGAAATGTTGCACATGTTTTTATGAAACTATGTTTACAGAGAGACCATCTCAGATGATGTGTATACGTCAGGAGAAAAGGCAGGTATAGTGAGGTTGACAGGGCAAGCATATAAATGCAGGAGAATGAGAAGGGGCAGAGTTTTTCAGACAGATGAGCAAGTGACTGGCTGGGATCGTGCAGTGTAGAGAGGCAAGATTCTCCCTGGCAGCAGACTGAAAAGATGGGTCGGGAGAGGTCATGGCCTTCTATCAGGATTGCCTGAATGTGGGAGTTGTGATACAGCTGCACGCTGGCAGAGTTGCCTGTGATAACAGTGCAGAAACCGTGTTCATATTTGATGTGATTATATTTGTGATAATTGAGGCGCTTGTGTGCAAATGTATTCTGAGACAGGCAGTGAAGTTTTATTTTTCTGTAAAAGAATTCCGCACCTTTCAAATGTCATTTGGGGAAATTGCATTTTATACTAAGCATGGTTCTTGCAAAATATTCACAACCCAAGGTCGAAGTGGGTGAAACATGTGGACATTTGTCTTTTGCTGCTTATTTTTGCTGAATTATATTCCCATGACTATTTGTGCCGCTATTCAATGTTGCTGTTTTAGGATCGTATGTTCATTTATAAATGCAAATTCTAAAGCGTGTCTTGATACATTATTCATGGGGCTCGGAGTGGGTCATTTGTTTTACTGTTGGTCTATAGATAGACAGCTTGTGTGAACGTAGGTTCTTGGCTGTGCATGCTGACAGCAGAGCAGATCTGTCAAAGACAGTAGTCCAGTCTCATAAATAAGTTGCTGGAGAGACAGTTGGCTCTGTCAACATTTCAACCGTGTAAGGCCCAGAAGTCTGTATTTGGAGTTGAACCCAAATAGGTACAGGTACCAGAGGAAAGCCTTGTCACATCATAGAGGGTATCATCAGAATAACGCAACACCACTATACACCATAAGAAAATATCACAAGATTATGTAATAACCCTCTGACAACATCCCTAACACTCCTCAAGCTGCAGCTGTGCATAAAGTACATAAGGTACATGGTGCAGCTGTCAATGGTGTTCCTCCTTCTAAGGATTCCCATGCCCCTACCCATCATTCCCAGAATGGATAGGCAGCACTGTATTTGCCCCTTTACTGCAACCCCATCCCTGTCCCATTCGGCATCCCCTAAAGTTCTTTCAGGTGGAGGTAAATACAGACAGACAACTTAAGCCACAGGTGCACCCAATCCACATGCAGCTTTATCATCCCAATTAAGACATAATGCTAAGGGTTTCTTTTGGCACTCACACTTCCTGTACCCCTGCCCTACTTAGTGCTGAAAAAACACACTGGGAACTGTCATCAGAAGGATAACTTCTTGTTGCAAAAGCTGAGAACAGGCTATGTCACCCAAGGCTTAAAGTGGATCAGCCCAATGTGTCAAAATAAGTATGTAAAGGGGTGAGACAACCATTGTGGTGTACTATATTTGGACTTCTGAAGATGAAATATTTTTCTGGAACCTTTTTGGGGCACACTCCTTGGCCTTTAATTTGAAGGTGAAGCTTTCCAAGGAAGGAGCAAGACATTTTCCTCAGCCACATCAGGGGAACATTTGGAAAGGCCTACTGTTTAACAAGGTCTGCCTGCTGCCTAGTCACAGCTACCCATTACTGGCCACCTTGAACGAAATGTCTGACAACCTTCCTGCCTGGGAAGGGTGGAATAAGAACTTGCCTTATACTCTGAGACCCTGGACAGGATCCCAGAGCAACACAGTATTACAAATTCAGAATTGAGTTCTGTTTCCTGCTTCAAACTGCATTCAAGCTGACTTGACTGCTTGTAAGTTAATTACAAGTTGATGAAAGATGTTCAAAGCTTTCTTTGGCCTCACAATGGGAAGCATCTGACTCAAACTGTCTCAATGCTGACTTGATATATTGGGAAGAATTGGGCATGAATGGTCTCAACCCTGACTCCACCCATTTGGAATCATCCAACTCAAACTAACTCAAAACCGACTTGACACTTTTGATAGCTTCCGGCACAACTGTCTTGACACTAATTTGACCTTATAGAAAGCTGACTAAATGCTGCCAGGTCTTTAGAACAAGAGTGAAAGGTACTTGTAGTGGTTCACTACCCCTGGCTGGTTTTAGGGGCCCTACAACATGTATGGTACCACTCTTTACATTTTTAGACATATCCTTCAATTTTTACTTTTCAGCAAAATGCAAATGCCAGAAGACCCATGGCTTTAGAATCAGAGTGTGTCTTTGAACCTTGCTGTTTTGATTAATGTGTTTGCATTTATATTTGAGCTAAAGGCTCCTATTTTATATAGAAGCTTTGAGTGGTCATTTATTTTATTTCGGTACCACAGCACTATTTTTGTTTGGATGCCTCCTTACTGGCTAAGACACCAAACCTTTACCCAGGTTACCTTTAGGAGAGTAAGGAGCTTTTCCATTCATCTTGAGTCCACTTCACCTTTTTAATTGAGATCACATCTGGATTAGGAGTAGTAATGGACTGAGTAGGAGTTAAAACCCACTAATGATTCCTTTATTCCTGCAGAGCATTAGTCATTTTGAGACTGTGCCCTTCTCTCACCCTCACTGATTTATCTGCATTTGTGATGTGGTATCTGGCGATATCATCATCTCTGCGCCTTTCTGTCCACATTGCGATGGATCCGGATAAGGGTTCTCACTGGGACCAGATACACTGCTGTCAGAAGTATTGTAAAATGTAATTACCTTGCTGATAAAATTGGATATGCATGGTTTGCTCAGAGATATCGGTAAACTATGTGTCTATTATATTGTCAAATGTTCCTTTTCAGTTTTTCAAGTTTCTGTGCAGGTGTATTGTGTTTAGTTTTTTAAGTTTCTTTGCCAGTGTTATACAAAATATTTTTCAGCATCTGTGATATCAGTGTTAGCTAGAAATATTTGTTTGGATATTCAGTTCACAACTGTATTAATATGAATGCTTATAGGCAGGTTCTATAATTAAGAAAAGCCAGTTTCCTGAAATAATGGTTACCTTCATGATTGAATTGGCTCTACAATATTGGCTCATCAAAGAATTCATGTGAAATGTGTTTTACCTAAAATCGTTTTAGTATGATTGTAGCTTCCAGCAATTATGTAATCATATCACTATGGAACTAAATGTTGGGGAATGTTCTATTGTATGTTATCAAGATTATATACTTCCAGTTTAGAAGAAGCTACATTCTGTGATGAGGCCTTCCCTACCATAGAGGGGGCTGTTATACATCTCTGGAACTCCTCTGCTGAAAATGACATACATTCATAATCTGCCATGCTTACTTTTAAACAGAAAATGTGCAGACTGATTAAATAGAGAAGTCTGAACAAACAAAACTGTACTGTAAAATATATAGTTTATGGAAACACCTTGGCTTGCCAGATATAAGATAGTCGAATAAGAGGGGGCACCAACACAGAATAAATTGGACAATGGTGAAGTATAAACATCAAATGATAGGGCCCTCGTTTTAAACATTTCAACTATATCCACAATGTGGTTATGTGGTTAATGGCTAGGATTGTGTACACATTAATTAATTGGCAGTTCACTGTACAATGATGCAAACAGTGTTTGTTTTATATCACATCATTTCTATTAACAAATTATGATATATATTATGACAGTGCTAGAGTGTGTAGTGATATACAACATATGTAATTAAAGCACATAGCACTGATGTATGTGATTAAAGAAAAAAGTATCGGTCTGTCACAAAGACATTGATATGTTTTTCAGTGCTAAATCAGAGATCAATTACAAATGTCATTACCAATCATATGAAAATTACTAATGAGCTACTTGGTGGGATCTCTACCTTAGAAACAGAAAAGTGAATCAGCCTGTTCATGGCTATGCAAAGTTAAGGATAATAGGGTCAGCCAGTAAAGAGGAACATGAACATTTACTACAAGTGTTTGGAAAACTTCGTCACAGGTTCAGGCAGGACCACCAACCCAGAAAAGAAAAGTAAGAGTTTGCTTAAGGCCAGGAGGGGGGGTCCTGGCTGCTTGTGATACAAATGTCAACATGACATCAACTCTGGCATGGGAGAAACCTCTTCCTGTATTATTAAAAGTACTAGACTTAGGAGCAACATTCCTGATGTTAAATATCCCCTATGGAAAGGGGCTTTTCAGACCTTTTTGTTTCTGTTAGGCGTTTCTGACATCAAAGATCCCAATATGTTTCTGACATCAAAGATCCACAACTTAGATGGTGATATGTTCATGAACAAGGAGAGTTAAAACAGAGTCAAAGGATCATGCTGGGTGCTATACTCCAGACAATGTTATTGTACTAAACAAGTAAACTGGGAACTCTTTCCTTACAATGATTTTAATGCGATTGGAGCTCCAGCAAAAGGACTCCAGGCCCTTCAGAATAGACTAGACATGTAGACCTACAATTTAGTGTTTCTACCTGGCACATTCTGTCTAGTTATACCTCCTCAGCTCTAGGTAAGGGCACAATACCAAACATACCTCCTTAGTTCTCTTTACAAACCCCTATTTAACCTCTCCCTTTCTTTATATGTTTCTATCTCTCTCTCTCGCTCTCTCTCTCTACTATACTTCTTATAATTATGCTCTCTCTTTTAGATGATTTCTCACCCTTTGAAGCTTTAAGCCTCACTCTTCTTCACGCTCTTTTCTACCTCTTGTTTTCCTTTCCAGATGGCCTTTATTATTATCTCACATGGTAGCTCTTCATTCTTCCTACTTTTGCAATTAGCATGTCTCTATTTAATATGATTTGCTCCCCTCACTCTTGCTTTCAATTCCACCTTGTGCTCTACTTTATATTTGTCTTCCTCTTCAAGGTGTCATTACTTAACTCACTCTTCATCTTTTCACTCGCACCCTGTTTGGACAATAGCATAACCTCAATCTCCCCATCTTTCAACTCTTTCCCCTGGCTACCCCTTTGTATTTTTCTAATTGTACCCTAATTTTCTTCTGATTTCACTCACTTCTCCTTTTTCCACCACAGATAGCATCTTCCCATTAGTCTTCTAATCTTTCTCTGACTTCTTAAAGACAAATGCCCGCCCATCAATTTCTATGACTTTCCCATCCCAAGCTTCTTTATGTTCATCAATCTCTTCCTCTCTCTCTCACTTATCTCATGTTTCCTTATCTCACACTGTCTCTCCATCTCTCGCCCCACTCTCTCATTGTCCTGTCCTGTGATCGATGTCCGTCATGCTCTCTCTTTCTCTTTCTTCCTCTCTCTTTTGGTCTCTGTCTCTTGCATGCTCTATGTCACCTCCACCTTGCTCCCTCTCGCAATGTAGCTCTCACCCCTCTCTTGTTCTCTTTCTTTTGTTCTCTCTGTCTTTGTCTCACTCTCTCGTGATCTGATATTCTCTCACTCTTTTTTGACATTATATGACTATACGTATGTCATTATATTAATTGGATGTGCAAACCAGGACTTCAAGCAATTTGATCATTTCATGAGTAGCCCCTTTTTAGCACATTAGAAAGATCTTAGGTTTAACCTTCTCATTCGCTCTGCTCCATTGCATTTTAATTAAATGTGAATAAATCCAAGTGTCAGGTGTGGCTCTCTATTGAATTACTTATTTTATAAATACATAATTAATCAATCGAACCCAACAGTATTATGATTATGTATGTATAATGAATATTCAGAAAATGCATCAACTTATGCATATGGTTGAATTGATTAATCTAAATATTGTTTGAAGATATAAACCACAGATCAATTGACCTGTACGATATTGATTGACTTGCATTTGACTCTCAGTATGTGATCTGTCATTTGAAATATATGTTCAGTACATCAATTAATTAATGCAGTATTTTTGATTCATGTTACCTATTCATATTTACTGCCTGATTCATGGAATTATGTGCGTAGAAAACGCAGATTTGCTAGCCTTTCTGCCCGAAAATCCCCATACTTCAAACAGAGATTTTCGGGCAGAAAGGTGCGCAAATCTGCGTTTTTCGCACAAATAATTCCATGAATCAGGCAGTTAAACTATCCCTGGCTGTGATATTAGAAAAGTGAGGTAAGATTGATGTATACTTTTTTCATATCTGAGCCATAGTCAAAATCGGATATGAATATAATTGTTTATTGATCTCAATCATCTTTTAAAAAAATCCTAGCTATAGTATTAAACACTAAGTACAAATCAATGTGTGGTAGGCAATAATGTGAACTATGTTTCTAACCTGAAAAATATTCCAAATCTAGTACTGGCATAGTTTTTCATTGTCCTCAATCACCTTTCATAAATATGATAGTAATAGTGCAATAAACTAAATGTAGGATTGTATTTCAGTTGAATCACTGTGAATAACTCTTAATCATATATGTCAATAGCTTCTTATATATTGTGGAATATCAAATACATGCATGCTGTTTGCCCTAGAAGTACAATGGTTGTGAGTGAGTATTGAAATGTGCAAAAGCTGATTGGAAAGATCCTGGTGGCTTGATACGCTATGTGAGATCCATATTTTCAAAAATAGATGAGTCCCTATTCAAAATGGTAAAAGTAAGTTGTGTTCTGACACCTGTTACACCCTTTCAAGTCTTTTCCATGGCCTGATTTGTTAAAAGCTGTTAACTCCATACATATGTGTGTCTTGCTGTATTCAGATGCAAACACAATTATGGGAGACACATGTAATGAGAAAGAGCAAAAACAAAGACCAAAGATACACACAGGAAAATAAAAGTTCCTTTGCTGTTTATCACTTAACCACTTTATTGATTCTGATCATACCACATTAAGAAGTATTGTAAACTACTCATTACATGTGTTTATTCTTAATTAGGAAATTCCAATGTATAGGGACACGTGTCTCCATATTTCATGACCTTCTGGATTTATTTTCTCCTGATTGTTCCGTCATATGGGATGTGACAGGATTGTTACGCTATGCTATGTTATGCTATGGTATGTTATTCTATACAATGTATTGCTATGCTAATTTATGCTACATTGGGCTCTCTCCAATACATTTAGGCCTTAGACCCGTCATTTTGCCTTACCCTCTGTCCCCCTCTAACTCCTTTTTCACTCTGCTATGCGGACATGCCCAAACTGGTGCAGATTAGACCAAGACCCGGTAACAAGGTAAAGGGTCACACACGTCAGACCTTCTATTCTGCTCACTCTCTCCAAGTATAGCTTCAGCACCATTTATGGTAGATAACAGTAGTATTTCTGCAAATACTGCTTATTCATATTACAACACAATGTGCCTGCATGGCTTCTTCACAAGGGCACAAGTAAGATGCTGACAGTTATTGCCAAATGCCTGCAAAAGTCATGCCAATTAACAACCCCATTGTGAAAATGCTACAATATATTAGCGATTCAATATTATATGCTATATAACTTGCACTCTAAGGGAGGCCCCTTCAGAGAGCTCTGCATGCCGCCTGCAAGCCACTTGTCCTTCTGTATTTTCCTGCTTCTCCACTGATAATCTCTCTGTACGCAAATACAAGAATCTTGGTTTACCCTCAGTCTGGTGTTTCGTCTTCTTATTGCTGCAAGCTGAGGCTTGTGCCGAGGTGACCCTTGAGAAGGGGCCAACCTTGGCTACCATAGAATGGTGGGGTTGTCTCTGGCCTAACTACTCAGGAGGCTGCCCTCTACCACTACCGCAAGGCCAACTACATAATGTCCTCACCATACCAGAGGACACTTTTATAAACATGACACACCTGTTGTCTGCGAAATTGCCAAACTTGGCAGTGTGGTTGGGAGGTGGGCCACTGGGAATCGCCAGCGCAGTGCACAGCTATGAAACTATTCCCCTCTGGTTAATCAGTAAATACAACCTTGCTTCTGCTTATTTTTGTCACCTTGTTTTCTTGGCTTTGCACTATATTTCGACTAAAAGTTGATTTGCCATGTCATGTATGTGCTGTCTCTCTATCTACACCCTCTATTTGTATTTGTCTGTAACGGAGTAGATAGCTGTGCCACAGTTATGTTTAGCTCTGTCCATCACATTCATCGTGTCTGTCTGGCTTCTGTTTGTCTGTCTTGCTAGGTACTATATACAAGTAATACGTACTCACCACATAACTCAAGTATGTGAGGTAACTTCAAAGATTCAGTTTTGATGGTTCTTTATTAATGATGTACACAATATGTTTTATCCACTATGCATCAAGAAAATAAGATTAATGTGAAATCCACAATTAATTTGTGTTTATAAGTCTTGTTATAAGAACATATTATGATTCTGATAGAATAATTCTGTGATTACAGATTACAACGTTGCACATGTTTAACGGTGGTGAAACTCACATGAATACAAACAACGTAACATGTGACATCATTGTGCATGATGTCATTGCATGAATGCATATGGTGGTACCAGTCAGATGCTGATCGTTTAAAATGACAATGACATTTTAAAACCATTCTACATTGCCCATTAAAGTATATTGTATAAGAACATTACTTTCAACTCTGCTATTATATGCTTTAACGTATGCTGTTATGCAATTGAAGTTAATCTCTTAATAAGATTATTTTTAAACCCCTATGATTTAATAAAGATATTAATTTGGGACGGATTCTGCTTATATGGACTTTCTGCCTTTGTGTAGTATAATGTGATTATTTCAAACAAAAGTCAATACATTAATACATTAGGCCTCATTACAAGTTTGGCAGTAGCCTTGCAGGTACAACAGACAAGCTGCCGCCAAACTTGCGAATTATTCCAGCACCCGCGTACGGGCAATTATTGGGTCATTACGGCCCCGCTGGACACGGTAATTGTCCATTCGCGGGCACCAGAAAAAAATGCTCCGCATTCCCATTTGAGCCCCATAGGGCTCAATGGGAATGGGGAGGTCGGATGCACCGGCACCATTCAGAATGTTGCCGGTGCATTCGGCATGCTCTGCTCGCAGGTGCTGGTATGCCCGCCAGGTCAGACCTTGCGGGCGGGAAGGCACCGCGAGCAGAACTAGTAGTGTGTCGGTCCGGTAACAATGGTACCGGCAAGCTTAGCGGTACTGTTGTTACCGGACCGGCAAACTTATAACAGGCCCATTGTATTATTAGTTAAAGACATTGCCACAATGTGTTGTATGTAAACCATTTCTCTCAATTTGATAATTATTTTTCCATCTGTTGATTTTCAACATTGTGGTTCCTTAATATTAAACAACATCATCAAGTTTAAATGTTAAATGTTAAATGTAAAAGGTATTTGTACCACGCACCGTCACCAACGGAATTGGTCTCCAGGCACTCTGGCGGATCTGTAAATGATAAGGTGGGGTGGGGTGGGTTAGTAGGTGAAGAGGGAGTAGGATAGTGAGAGGAGTGGTGTTCTGTTGGCAGCTTCAACTCGGTATACACCAGATGCTGAGCTTTGGTGCGGGTATTGGATCGGTGACATGCCGCGTGTGCTGCTGGTCCGGCTTATGTGTTGTTGCAGTGTTGTGAAGTGCGTGCGGCTTGTTGTGCGAGAGATGGTTGTGTGAGTTTTTTGAGTGAGGTAAGTATGCAGAGTTTGAGCTTATATTGGTTAGTCGGTTACCTGACCTTTGGCATGCTAGCATTTGCAGTTCTGTCCCAGTGTGGCGCCAGTTGACCCCCACAACTCTATCTGGATGCAGCGCGGGCCAATGTTCAGAACTCTATCTGGGTGTGGGCAAGCCAACATTCACAGTCACATCCCGATGCGGCGCAAGCTAGCGTCTAGAGATCTGTCCAGGTGTGGGCATGCTATCATTCGCAACCCTATCTGGATGCTACGCAGGCTGGTGTTCACAATTCCAAGTGTGGCACATGCCATCATTCAAGTTTCATCAAGGCGCGGGCTTGCTATCCTTCAATTAATCCAATCTAGATGCGACGCAGGCCAATGTCTACAATTCTATGTGTGGCCTGTGCTAGTCTTCAGGTTTCGCATAGGTGCGGGCATGCCAACATTCATGGTCCTATCTAGATGCGATGCAGGCTGATATTCTCAATTCTGTCTAGATGTAGACATGCTAATATTCACAGTTCTGTCTAAGGACGGGCATGCTAGCATTAGATGTGACGATGACCAATGTCCACAATTCCATCCACGTGTGGCCATGCTAATATTCTCAATTCTATCTAAATGCGTCTGCCGGTCTGGATATGGTGCGTCCGGTACGTGCGAGTGGGTGAGTCACTTGAGGGCTTTCGTCGGGTCTAAGTATGTGTTTAGTCTCTGGAGCCTTCCTTTTGTGGCTATTTTCCAAGCTATCTTATGCTCTGTCGAGTGGTTAGTTCTTTGGTTTGAGTGTTTGTCCATGTTGGGAGTGGCCGGGATTGGAGTTATTTTCAACGTTGCTTTAATGTCTGCACATTCTGGTGCATCTCCATTGGGGTTACCCTGTGAAGAGCCATGATTTGAGGAGTTTCCTGAATACTAGGTGGTTTGTTGTGTTCTGTATATTCTTAGGTAGGTCATTCCAGGTTTTGGGTGTTTGGTGGGGGAAGAGGATCCTCCGAGTTTTTTTCTGTTGTAGGGTTTTGGTTTGAGGCGTATGTCGGTGCTTGATCTTACTGTTCTTGTCGGTTGATGTAGGCGTAGTTTGTCGCTTAGGAATTATGCGCCTTGTTTGTGTATTGCTCTGTGCGTGATTGTTAGGGAGAATTCTCTGTTTAGGCTGAATTTCCTAACCTAGTGAGTCCCCCAGCAGCTTTGCTGGATTTCTGGAGTTTGTTTTTTCCATCCTGCCAAGAGTGTGACCCTTTTCCTCTCACTCTTGGGCATGTATGTATGTAATTCCTTTGAAATGTCAATGTGTTCGATGGGCTATGGGGTCTTTTACTCCATAGGGTCTCATAAGTTTTTCTATGTGTGTCACTCCTCACCCTACGTGTCGTGACACGGGGGCGCCCTAGCAGGTCCCCCCACCATAGACTCCATACCCGGGGACTGACTACCGTCTCCCCGGGCATGTAAAGTCACCATTGGCTTTACTAGACCTAAATTTGCTAACAGAACTAGTACCAACCATCTTATTGTGGACGTGCTAGTAGGGGTAATTCGATTACTCCTGGATCTGTTACTCGAGGGGGCACTGTCCCGTCCCTCCTCGTCGAGTTTTGGCTGGTGGCAGTGGAAACTACTTGTTATGTTCGACCCCGAGCATAACCCTATGGGATCCGTCCCATTGTTGAAGATTGATACTGTTTTTCGTTAATCTCCAACGTACCACCGATCTACTTATCTTAAATAAGTCTATCGAGTGGTATTTTCTGCCAGAACTCGGGTTGTAAAATGGCGTCTGTGTTTTTCTCTGTGACTCCTAAACCAAAGGTTGAGCCCTTTGTTCCACTTTTGGCGGGCCTCTGGACAGAGACCCTCCAAAGTGGCGCCATTCTGTCTGGGTTACCTCAGGGGTGTGGGAGGGGGTTTAGACACCCTGGACCGAGTTGCCTTGCCAACTCAGGTCGCACTCTGGAGTGATTGGCCCAGGTGGTGAGCCTTCCCGCTCACCACTTAGCATGTGTTGATTGACAAGCTAGGCTGAATGAATGGGGGACGTCTGCATAAAAGCAGGGCTTTTGGGACTGGATCTTCAGAAAGTCGCCACTGGACCTAAAGAATCCGACGAGGGTAACGCTGAGCCGACATGCACGACGACGCCTCCGGTGGAGCCCTGCGGAACCGTCTCACAATCTCCCGACGACAGAAGAGATCTCCCTGCCGGAGAGGCTCTTTCCCTGGCTGGTGGGAACAACCAGTCTTCTTCTTCTTTGTGCTTTTTGATCGCCCAGGACGCAGTGGTCGAATTGCCCGTGCAGAGCACCCGGCAACCGGATAGCCACTACTCCTGCATCGTGATCGAAAGGTGGTGCCTTGTGACGAAGCACTCCGCGGCTGGTTTCTTCCCTGGTGGTGCACCGGACATCTTCTCTTCGACGACGAGAGCATCTCTTCTCTTGGCCAAGACCCGTCGTGCATCCACCACCAGGAACAACTGCCCCCGCCGGAGCTGTCTTCCACAACAAGGTACCGTAACCACCTGGCTCCCCTTTTCGATCGGTTCGTGTGAGGTATCTGATTCCTCTCCGTTCCGTTGGGTTGCCTCCAAGCTTTATTCACTCTTTGTTCTGAACTGGTTCAACCTGTCGCTAACCGAATTCGCTAACTAAGACTTGAACGCATCATCCGTAGAGACTTTCCAGGACATCGTGCCTTGCCTCTCACCGAGTGGGCCTGGCCGCCGAACTGTATGATCTAGTGTGATTAATGCCTTCCTGCCTTGCATTTTTACCCGCTTCAGTACGAACCGTGTTGACTTCATTACCTGCCTATCTCTTCTCTCCCTTCCTCACTAAATATTCGAGTGTCATCTGGGTTGAGGTATATACCTCTGTCTGAAAATAAGTGGTGCCGTAGAACCTAGAGTTGTCGATATTGTGTTTCGGGGGATTGAGCTTTATTCCATTCTGCAGAGTAATTGTATTTTGATTTGTTTGCCGTGTTTCGCTTTAGTATTTTTCGTAGACGTTCTGTTATTAATAAATAACTTACTATCTTTATACTAAAGCCTGGTTGCGTGTTTACTCGTTTTGCTGCGAAGAATTACCCTATCTTGTATACTCCGTATACTGACCAACTTTTCTTGAGAGAAGTCTGACTGCTCAGCCACAGCTACCAATTGAATCTGTGTGGTACAGACTGCTACCAAGTGGGTTCATCACAACAGCTGTAGTCCTAAATCTTTTGCAGTGGTCCCAGAGGGAGCTGCACAGGTTTCCGCCTAACACTGGTGTACAGCGGTGGGATTAGTATCGAGTATACAGTTTAGAGTGTTTTTCGACGCTGTAGGACGACTAACCACAAAACTTTACAAAAGCAACTTTCAAAAAACATGTCTACGATGGAAATGTACAGCCAAGAGTCTTTGTCGGATACAAATACTGAGAGTCTGCGAGCTCTCTGTAGACAAGAGAATCTTCCTGTAAAAGGCAAGAAGTTAGAACTGATAGAGAGATTGCTGGCGAACCAAAGTCTGGGTACTGGTTCAGAGGAACCAAACTCTCCAGCAACTGTAGATAACAGTAATGGTGTTGATCTGAATCGTAATTCTGATGATAGCGATGAAGAGGCTGACGAGGACGGCGAGGCTAACGAAACTGTCTCCCCCGTTCCTCTACCTGCCTTACCAACTGTGCCTACGGGGCCCATACCAGGTCCCACAAGTAATCCTGCTTATTTTGAACTTGAAAAAATGAAGCTCGAATTAGAATATAAACGGTTCTTGGCTCAATCTGAACGAAACCAAGAGCTCGAGTTCAGACGAATGAATGCCCAGGCTGAGCAGAAACAAGCTGAGTTAAGACTCAGAGAAATAGAGCTTAATCATGAGTTACAAATGAAAAAGTTGTCTATGGAAAATGCTTCTCTCTCCTCTGGTTCCTCTAGGAGCTCCAGTCCCAAAAGACCCCGGATGCCGAAGGAATTAGTGGGTATGTACGAACCGAGATTGGATGTGTTGGATTGGTTGAAACTGTTTGAATACAATCATGGGCTCCAGGACATCACCGGGAACGCGTTGCTTCCCTGGTTGTTCTCTAGGCTTCCTCCTGTTGCGACTGATGTGGTAATGGAATTGGGGGAGGTGGATAAGACGGATTACGAAAGTGTGAAACTAGCTTTGATAGCTAGATTCGGGAAGACCCCTTCCCAGTATCTTAAGAGGTTTAGAACCCTCAAAAAGCATGATGGTACCCCTTGGGCTACCTGGGTGAGTGAAGGGTTGAAAAATTTAGAGGGATGGATTAAGGGTTACAAAGTTAACACTTACGAGGGTATGCGAAATCTTTTTATGTTGGAGTCAATTTATGATGCCTGTTCTCCTGAGCTCAGACAGCACTTGGCTGATTCGAAGGAATTAGATTCCAGGGCTCTAGCTAAGGCTGCTGACTTGTGGGTTGCCAACAGGGCTACTCACAAGGATTCTGGGGCAACTCAGAAAAAGGACGAGTGAAAACAGCCTAAAAAAGACTCAAAGGAGAATTCGAATAACTCACATTCCAAAGAGGGCCCCAAACAAAACCAGAAGGGTAAGCCACCGGGAAAACCACAGCAGAATAGTCTGTCTTCTGGTGCCAAACTGGAAGGAGGTCAGAACAAGCCACCATTCCAGAAAGCATTCGGGAAATGCTTTGTTTGTGGCTCGACTGATCACGTGAAAGGAGATCCCAGATGTAAGGGTAAACCTTCAGGGGTCCAGCTTGTCTCCTTAGCCTTCGCTCCAGAGGAGGAAGTCCAAATGGCAAGTGGAAACTTTCTACTGCTAGCTGACGAACCCATTGGAGTCTCAGCCAGCGTTTCTTTAGTATCTCTGGGGTTGTGGGAACAACAGAATTTAGATGTCTATAATTCTATCCCCGATAATACTAAAGAGTATTATAAGGACAGTGTCCAGGTGAATGGTCAGGAGACGCCTGCCATTAGGGACACTGGGGCCAGCATAACTGTGGTGGATAAATCGTTTTTTCAGGCTGAGGATGTTGCTAAGGCACCCAAACGCCTCACCAAGTAGCTGGAGGGCCTGTGCAGATGCTTCCCCAATTACCAGTTCTCATCCAGTGTAACGACATGACTGTAAAGATACCTGTCAGCATACAGAGTGAGGTACCAGGACGCGTACTGTTGGGTAACGATTTAAAAACTCTCAGAGTTGTATCACATACTCCCAGACCTCCTAGTAAACGGTTACAGGAGCTAACCAGACCTGCAAGAGAGAGGACCCTGCGCGGTACTCTCGGGGAGATGATGAAGAAAGAAATCACTCCTGCTCCATTGGAAATGGCGGCCGCTGTCTCTAGGAACACAGAAGTAAAAGGGAAACCTAAAACTTCTAAACCGAAACCAACAGCCCGCATTCCGATGCAGCCGACACGGACTTCCCCGCGGTTGTCCAACGTCACACCCGTAACTCCACCTCCAGCTGAGGCTGAGGGGGAAGTACAACCCTGTATGGTAGAATTAGACTCTGAAGAAGAGCTAATGGAAGGCCAGGAACTCATTGGAGATCTGGATCCTGTTGACCATCCTGAGCTGCAGTCGTTACTGGCAGAAGGTGGACCCAGCAGGGCAGACTTCAGTAAGGGACAGAGAGAATGTCCAACTCTGGAAGGTCTTCGCCGTCAGGCAGAAACTCAGGCTGAAGGGCAAGAGCCTGGGAAACATAGGTTGCACTGGGAAGATGGCCTCTTCTATAGTGAACCGACCGAGTCTGCACCTGGAGACTACAAACGCCTTGTAGTACCCCAAGAGAACAGACCACAGTTCTTGCAGTTAGCCCACAAGATTCCTTTGGCTGGTCACTTGAGTTTCAAGAAGAGTAAGGAAAGGCTCTCGCTCTACTTCTATTGGCCAAAGATGGGGGCCGAAGTAGAAAAACACTGCAGAAGCTGCCATACCTGCCAAATCTCTGGTAAGGTTGGGTCCAAGAATGTGGCACCGTTAGTGCCTCTTCCCGTTGTGGGAGTCCCATTTGAGAGAGTAGGGATTGATATCGTTGGTCCCCTTGATCCTCCAACCTCCTCAGGCAACAGGTTTATACTTGTTGTAGTAGACCATGCTACTAGGTATCCTGAGGCAATTCCTATGAGGACTGTTACAGCTCCGGCTGTGGCTAAGGCCCTCCTTGGTATTTTTACTAGGGTCGGATTTCCTAAGGAAGTTATCTCTGACAGGGGGTCAAATTTTATGTCCCACTACATGAAAGCCATGTGGAAAACCTGCGGGGTAACTTACAAGTTCTCAACGGCTTACCACCCACAAACCAATGGGTTGGTAGAACGGTTCAACCGAACCATGAAGAGCATGATAGGTGCTCTAGAAGAACCCCTTAAGCGTAAGTGGGACCTTCTATTGCCATGCCTTCTTTTTGCTTATAGAGAAGTCCCTCAGGAGGGAGTAGGCTACTCTCCCTTCGAACTGCTCTATGGTCATCCCGTCAGAGGTCCATTGGCCCTGATTAAGGAGGGGTTGGAGAGTGCTCCTTCCCCCAAGCCAGTCAGAGTGACTGACTACGTGATAGGTCTCCGGAGGAGAATGTCGCACCTGATGACAGAAGCAAGCGATAACTTGAAAGCTGGACAAGCATTGGTCAAGCACTGGCACAATCAAAAGGCTAACATGGTTGAGTTCGCTCAAAACCAGCTGGTTCTTGTTATGATCCCCACAAGGCAGAGGGCCTTGCAAGATAATTGGATGGGACCCTACCGAGTAGTGGGTAAGCTCGGCGAGGTTAACTATCTGGTGGACTTGGGCAACCCCAAGGAGGCTCCGACAGTCTTTCACACCAACCGACTTAAAGCGTATGTCTCACGACCTGATGTAGGAGCGTTGCTTCTAGCGTCGGCCGAGGAAGAAGAAGAGAGTGAAGCTCTTCCGGATCTCCTCAGAGGCTTACCTTTAGATGAAAATATTGAAGGAGTAAATCTCTCCTCCAATCTGACACCCGAGCAACAAGAAGAGTGCAAATCTATGTTGAATCAGTTTGCCTCTCTGTTCTCGCTCTCACCAGGCTTGACCCCTTGGGGCCAGCACGAGATACTCACTGGTGACTGTCTGCCTGTCAAAAGCAGAGGATATCGCATGTCAGAAAACGTAAGAACCCACATCAAAGGTGAGGTCAGCAAGATGCTTGATCTCGGGGTAATAGAGCCCTCTACTAGTCCATGGTCTAGCCCAGTTGTGTTAGTACCAAAGGCCGGATCTAAAGAACTTAGATTCTGCGTGGATTATAGAGCTCTTAACGCAGTCACCACGACTGATGCCCACCCTTTGCCAAGAACAGATGAGTTGGTGGATAAACTTGGCGCCGCCAAGTTCCTCAGCACATTTGACTTGACGTCAGGCTATTGGCAAATAGCCCTGACCGACCATGCCAAGGAGAAAACTGCATTTTCTACCCCCGTTGGTTTATACCAGTTTACGGTAATGCCTTTCGGACTAAAAAATGCACCTGCTACGTTTCAACGGATGGTAAACCAGGTTCTAACCGGGATGGAGGACTTCTGCATGGCATACTTGGATGACATAGCAGTGTTCAGCAATTCCTGGGACGAACATGTAACCCACCTGAGAGATGTTTTGCAGGCTCTTGGATGAGCCAATCTGACCATAAAGGCGAGTAAATGCCAAATTGGACAGAGTAAGGTAGTCTACCTTGGGCATGAGGTAGGCGGTGGAGAAATAAGGCCTTTGCTCAGTAAGATTGAAGCTGTGCAAAATTGGACAACACCGACTACTCAGACTCAGGTGAGAGCCTTCCTAGGCCTCACCGGGTATTACAGGAATTTCATAGAGAACTATGGGACCATAGCTTCTCCACTGAATGTCATCTCTTCGCCCAAATTCCCTAAAAAGGTTAAATGGAACGAGGAGTGCAATCAGGCTTTTGAAAACCTGAAAAAGGCTCTTTGCCAAGCCCCAGTACTCAGAGCTCCTGATTACCGCCAACACTTCATTGTGCAGACAGACGCTTCCAATGTATGGATAGGTGCCGTACTCAGTCAACTGGATGGGAAAGGTAGGGAGCACCCCGTTTGCTACATCAGCCGCAAGCTGAAGGATCCTGAAACAAGGTGGGCAACAATCGAAAGAGAATGCTTTGCCATCGTGTGGGCTCTGAAGAAGTTTAGGCCGTACTTGTATGGTTCTACTTTTGTTATTCAGACTGACCACCAACCCTTGAGATGGTTAATGCAAATGAAAGGGGAAAACCCAAAACTACTGAGATGGTCGATCTGCCTGCAAGGGTTCGATTTCACTATTGAGCACAGGTCAGGGTGTCACCACCAAAATGCTGATGGTCTCTCTAGGATGTATATCATCGACTAGAGGTATGAGATTCATCCAGGAGTGGATTAAATCCTCCTGTCCCTTAGTCTGGGGGGGGCGAGTGTTAGGGAGAATTCTCTGTTTAGGCTGAATTTCCTAACCTAGTGAGTCCCCCAGCAGCTTTGCTGGATTTCTGGAGTTTGTTTTTTCCATCCTGCCAAGAGTGTGACCCTTTTCCTCTCACTCTTGGGCATGTATGTGTGTAATTCCTTTGAAATGTCAATGTGTTCGATGGGCTATGGGGTCTTTTACTCCATAGGGTCTCATAAGTTTTTCTATGTGTGTCACTCCGCACCCTACGTGTCGTGACACGGGGGCGCCCTAGCAGGTCCCCCCACCATAGACTCCATACCCGGGGACTGACTACCGTCTCCCCGGGCATGTAAAGTCACCATTGGCTTTACTAGACCTAAATTTGCTAACAGAACTAGTACCAACCATCTTATTGTGGACGTGCTAGTAGGGGTAATTCGATTACTCCTGGATCTGTTACTCGAGGGGGCACTGTCCCGTCCCTCCTCGTCGAGTTTTGGCTGGTGGCAGTGGAAACTACTTGTTATGTTCGACCCCGAGCATAACCCTATGGGATCCGTCCCATTGTTGAAGATTGATACTGTTTTTCGTTAATCTCCAACGTACCACCGATCTACTTATCTTAAATAAGTCTATCGAGTGGTATTTTCTGCCAGAACTCGGGTTGTAAAATGGCGTCTGTGTTTTTCTCTGTGACTCCTAAACCAAAGGTTGAGCCCTTTGTTCCACTTTTGGCGGGCCTCTGGACAGAGACCCTCCAAAGTGGCGCCATTCTGTCTGGGTTACCTCAGGGGTGTGGGAGGGGGTTTAGACACCCTGGACCGAGTTGCCAACTCAGGTCGCACTCTGGAGTGATTGGCCCAGGTGGTGAGCCTTCCCGCTCACCACTTAGCATGTGTTGATTGACAAGCTAGGCTGAATGAATGGGGGACGTCTGCATAAAAGCAGGGCTTTTGGGACTGGATCTTCAGAAAGTCGCCACTGGACCTAAAGAATCCGACGAGGGTAACGCTGAGCCGACCTGCACGACGACGCCTCCGGTGGAGCCCTGCGGAACCGTCTCACAATCTCCCGACGACAGAAGAGATCTCCCTGCCGGAGAGGCTCTTTCCCTGGCTGGTGGGAACAACCAGTCTTCTTCTTCTTTGTGCTTTTTGATCGCCCAGGACGCAGTGGTCGAATTGCCCGTGCAGAGCACCCGGAAACCGGATAGCCACTACTCCTGCATCGTGATCGAAAGGTGGTGCCTTGTGACGAAGCACTCCGCGGCTGGTTTCTTCCCTGGTGGTGCACCGGACATCTTCTCTTCGACGACGAGAGCATCTCTTCTCTTGGCCAAGACCCGTCGTGCATCCACCACCAGGAACAACTGCCCCCGCCGGAGCTGTCTTCCACAACAAGGTACCGTAACCGCCTGGCTCCCCTTTTCGATCGGTTTGTGTGAGGTATCTGATTCCTCTCCGTTCCGTTGGGTTGCCTCCAAGCTTTATTCACTCTTTGTTCTGAACTGGTTCAACCTGTCGCTAACCGAATTTGCTAACTAAGACTTGAACGCATCATCCGTAGAGACTTTCCAGGACATCGTGCCTTGCCTCTCACCGAGTGGGCCTGGCCGCCGAACTGTATGATCTAGTGTGATTAATGCCTTCCTGCCTTGCATTTTTACCCGCTTCAGTACGAACCGTGTTGACTTCATTACCTGCCTATCTCTTCTCTTCCTTCCTCACTAAATATTCGAGTGTCATCTGGGTTGAGGTATATACCTCTGTCTGAAAATAAGTGGTGCCGTAGAACCTAGAGTTGTCGATATTGTGTTTCGGGGGATTGAGCTTTATTCCATTCTGCAGAGTAATTGTATTTTGATTTGTTTGCCGTGTTTCGCTTTAGTATTTTTCGTAGACGTTCTGTTATTAATAAATAACTTACTATCTTTATACTAAAGCCTGGTTGCGTGTTTACTCGTTTTGCTGCGAAGAATTACCCTATCTTGTATACTCCGTATACTGACCAACTTTTCTTGAGAGAAGTCTGACTGCTCAGCCACAGCTACCAATTGAATCTGTGTGGTACAGACTGCTACCAAGTGGGTTCATCGCAACACCTGTAGTCCTAAATCTTTTGCAGTGGTCCCAGAGGGAGCTGCACAGGTTTCCGCCTAACAGTGATGCACATGGACTTGAACTTTATTTGTTGTTTTAATGGTAGCCAGTGTAGTATTTTTAGCACGAGTGTAATGTGTTCTCTTCGGGGTAGCTTGAGGAGGAGTCTGGCTGCTGCATTTTGTATGCATTGCAGTTTTTTTAGAAGTCGTTCGGGCATGCCCAGGTATAGGCTGTTGACATAGTCTACTCTGGACATGATCAGAGCGATGATGGTAAGTGTTTGGTTGGCGAACAACAGGAACGGTAGGATCCTTTTTGCTGCTCGCAGGAGGAAGAAACATTGCTTGATTACTGAGTTTACTTGTGGCTCTAGAGTGAAATTGTTATCCATCAGGACCCCTAGGTTTTTTACAGTTGATGATGGTTCTGGTGTGGTGCCGAGCTCTCTTGGCCAGGGGATGTAGTTTATGTCTCCTCCCTTTTTTGAGACGATCATTATCTCTGTTTTGCCTGGGTTGATTTTGAGATGGTTGAGGTTCATCCAGTTGAATATGTCACAAAGGCAATTCTCTAGTGTGGTGTTTTCTTCTCAGGTATCTTGTATGTTGAAGATTATTTGGGTATCGTCGGCGTAGTTGTAGCATGTGAGGCCGTGTTTTTTGATGAGTTTGATTAGTAGGTACATGTAGATGTTGAATAGCAGCGGGGAGAAGGATGAACCTTGTGGTACTCCACACGTGGAGTTTCTGGGTTTGGATTTAAAAGGTTTCATCCATACTGTTTCTGTTCTGTTTGTTAGGAAGGATTTGATCCATAGTAGGTCAGTGTCTGTTATCCCTAATCCTTCTAATCTTCTTATGACGATGGTGTGGTTGACAGTGTCGAAAGCTGCAGACAGATCAAGAAGAATCAGGGCGGTACTGTTGTCTGAGTCTGCGTTTGTTTTTAGGTCGTCCCATATTGAGAGGAGAGCTGATTCTGTTCCTCTCAAAGGTCTGAAACCAACTTTGCCTGGTCTAGTAGGCAATGCTCTTCTATGAATTCTTGGGTTATTTGGTAGACGTACGTTTCTAGCAGTTTGGATATGCACGGTATGTTGGAGATGGGTCTATAGTTAGATAAGTCCTCTACGTTTCCTGTTGTGTCTTTGAGTAGCGGCTTGATGTAGGCTGATTTGAAGGCCTGTGGTACTTTACCTGTTGAGATTGAGAGGTTGGGGAGGTTCCTGTGGTATTCCATGGGGGTTCCTTGTTTGAGAATTGTTTTGTATATGTCCGGGGGGCAGGGGTCTTCAGGAGAGCTTGATTTGTTGCTTTGGTTTACCAGTTTGACGAAAGCCTCAACTGATATTTCTGGGAAGTTTCGTAGCTTGTTTGCGTATTCCTCGACAGTGTCGGTGGGGTTTGCGCTGTGATCGCTTGGTCTGTTTTGAATGGTGTGTTGGATTGAGGTTATTTTGTTTTTGAAGTGGTCTCCAAGGTCCTTGCAGAGTTTCATCGATGCAATTGGCGTGTTGTTGCAGCCCAGTGGGTTTTTTATTTCATTTATGATTTTGAATAGTTCTTTCTGAGCGTTTGGTGCTCTAAAGATTCAGTTGTCAAAATGTTTTCTCTTCTCTTTTTGAATTTCCGTTTTATAAGAGCGGATCTTTTGTAGGAATTTCAATTTGTTTGCGGAGGTGTTGTTGGTCCTCCTTTCAGATTCTAGTTTTCGTTTTTTTCTTTTCATGGCGTTGAGTAGTGGGGGGAACCACTTTGCTGTGGTTTTCTTACGTGATGGGGTGAAGGGCTTTTCTTTGGCGATGTCGTCTAGGGTTTTGCAATCCAGGTATGAAGTAGGGCAACTTTTTTGTATAGATCTGCTTCTTCCATGGTTGATGCTTGTGGTTTGCTGAGTTCTAGGAGTTCGGTTAGGTTGGAATTTTTTATGATTCTCCAATTTCTTTTCATCATGTTGTGATTATGAATGGAATGATGAGGTGGTTGCTCAAAAGTATTTGAATTGGGGGTGCCGTGGTGATGAGATCTTTGTTGGCGAAGATTGCGTCAAGTGTGTGCCATGCTGAGTGGGTTGCTCCTTTGACTAGTTGTTGTAGGTTCATGGCTGCTAGTTGGGTGGTTAGGGATTTTTGTGTGGTTGTGGTTTCTTCGTCGAACCAGATGTTGAAATCTCCGAGGATGATCAGATGATTGTACTTGATGGCTAGTTAGGGTGGTGATTACTTCCGTGAAAGCGTCTATTAAAGTTGCATCGTAGGTTGGTGGTCTGTATATCAATATGAATTTCAGGTTAGTTTTGGGGTTTACTGAAAGTCGTAGTATTAAGGATTTTCATTCCTCGATGTTTAGAGGATCTTCCATTTTGATGGCCAGTTGTTCCTTGTGGATGATCGCTAGTCCCCCCCCTCTTTTTGTTTGGATGCATTTGAAGTCTTCAGGCAGGCAGATGTTGAGGGTGATCTTGTAGTTGTCGTCTAGCCATGTTTCAGTTACAAATAGGATGTCTATGCCTCTTTCTGAAAGGAGGTCGTATATTTCAGTTGAGTGTTTGGACATTGACCTTGCGTTTATTAGGTTACAGTGGATTCTCTGGTTGAGATTTTGTTTTGAGGTTATTTGTTGTTCAAGTTTGTAGTTGTCTGTTCATGGTGTTTCCGCGTTGATGTCGATTGGATAAAGAACGGCGACGGCTGCTTCTTCATTGAAGCGGTCCAGTAAGTTGGTAACAGGGCTGATTATTCTTGGTGTTTCTGCTGTGATGCTGTTCGGATGAAGATCAGCGGTGGTTTCTTCATTGATTCTGATTGTTGGGTGGGAGGTATTATTGCTGGTTGTCGGTGCTTCACCGTATTGTGCGGGATGTAGTGGAAATCGATGTTGTCCCTCTGTTCCTGTGATGTAAGGTGTGAATGGGTCGGAGCCCTCCCACTCTCTTGTTGAGTGCTCCCATAGTTTTTCTGCATGTTTCAGGGAATTTTTTGCATGTTTTGAGGTTTCCGTGTTGGGGTGTTGGTGTATTGTGGTTGTTGAGAGGTAAGGTGTGAGGTATAAGGATTTTTCTCTTGTAGATTTTGTTCCGGTTATGGCTGTGTTGGGTGTGTTTCCTTCCAGTGGGGCTGCTTCTTGTGGGTTCTGTCGGTGTTGTGTGTTTGCGTCTCTTGTTGCACGGTCTTGTCCTCTTTCTCGGCATCCTTTTCTGGGTCAGGCCAGTTTCCAGTTTATATGCAGGCGTAGTAAGGTAGTTGGTCCTCTATGCTATGTTGTGCAGTCGCAGTGCCCTCGGTTTTTCCTTCTTTTTATACGCTGAGGTGTTCTCTGGCTCAGTGTTGCTTTTCTGTCGGTGGGTAGGGTATGTTTCCTAAGGGTGTACTGGTGGGGGGATTAGGGTGTTAACGGTCTTCTGGAATGGGACTTAACTGAGTTGGGTTGTGGTGGGTTTCCTGGATTTATAGAGTACTAAGCTAAACGCAGTTAGATTATTTGAGAGACTTCTATAGTGGGAGGGAGTCCTATTAGTGAAATTTAAACGTCACACAATGCAGTTTGGAGGCACAACCCCTGCTAGATTTGAGAAACCTGTATAGTGGGAAAGAGGCCTATCAATGCAGTCTAGACATCATAAAATGCAGTTTGGGGACAGAACACCAGCTAAATTTGAGAGACCTGTGTAGTGGGAGAGAGGTCTATCAATGCAGTCTAGAACATCATACAATGCAAATAGGGGACAGAACCCCAGGTAAATTTGAGAGACTTGTATAGTGGGAGAGAGGCCTATCAATGTAGTCTAGAATCATACAATGCAATTTGGGGGCGGAACCCTAGCTAAATTTGAGAGACCTGTATAGTGGGAGAGGGGCCTATCAATGCAATCTAGAACATCATACAATGCAATTTGGGGACAGAACCCCAGCTAAATTTGAGAGACCTGTATAGTGGAAGAGAGGCCTATCAATGCAATCGAGATATCATAAAATACAATTTGGGGACAGAAACCCATCTAAATTTGAGAGACCTGTATAGTGGGAGAGAGGCCTATCAATGCAATCTAGAAAATCATACAATGCAATTTGGGGACATAACCCCAGCTAGAGAGACCTGTATAGTGGGAGAGAGGCCTATCAATGCAGACTAGAACATAATCCAATGCAATTTGGGGACAGAACCCTAGCTAAATTTGAGAGACCTGTGTAGTGGGAGAGAGGCCTTTCAATGCACTCTAGAACATCGTACAATGCAGTTTGGGGACAGAACCCCAGCTAAATTTGAGAGACCTATATAGTGGGAGAGAGGCCTATCAATGCAATCTATAACATCATACAATGCAATTTGGGGACAGAACCCCAGCTAAATTTGAGAGACCTGTGTAGTGGGAGAGAGGCCTATCAATGGAATCTAAACATCATACAATGCAAACATCTTCTTTACTTTTGGTTCGGTAAGTGGTTCGGAGTCTGGGGCAGAGTAGTTGCTCTACTCCTGACCCAGGCCACTCCTACCTTACTGGTCCTTGTAGATGATGGTTGACGGTCGGCCACTGCTTCCCCTGCAGACACCGGTTGACACTTCTCAGAGAGGCCTCTGTTGGAGCCGCCCTTGGCCTTAGGGCCCCTGGTCACAGGGCTGTGCAGGCAGGGGGGCTGCCCTGGGAGAGTCGGTTATGACCTAGATGAGCCTGCCGGCTCCGGTGATATTCCAACAATCAGGGGAGGTGTGAAAACAGAAAAATAATATGAGGCCGGGAAGCCCAAATAGAAACACACCAACACAGGTTACAAAGAAACATACAAGTGCTTTATTTCAAGCTACAACAGTTACCAAGTCAATTGACAAACGGATAGCTATTCGGCTCTCAGTATAACATAACGAACTTCAACGAGGGTTCGATGTGTTAGTGAGAGAGAGCGCATATTGGAATACCCGGGCCTTTTATACAATTTGTCCAGCCCTTGGCCAACCCTCTTGTGGGTTAACCATTCTGCGAAACATAATTCTGGTCTTAGGGTTCCTTGCCAGGTCAATCCTTTAATATATGCATTTCGATTAGTTTCGCTGATATAAGTAGTACATTTACATATAGGTCAACAGTAGGACAAGGTCTCTGTTCGCGACCCCGACAAGTGGCCTGCAGGCATATTAATTATTCAGTTGTACGGAGGTCAAAACGGCCAGAATCTTATTCAGAATGTCATTTGGCCTCCATTTTGGTGTTCAGGATGACTTCTACATAACAAAAGAACCTAAAATGGCGGCTTAATCCAAGATGGCGGCTTACATTGATTTTTTTCTAAGGTCAAGACCTTGTCGTGGAGTTTGTTTGCGCATGATGTTTAGACAATTTGGCGTAGGCCAATACACATACAATTATTACAATAGGAGGCATAATATTATTTTTATTCCGACAAACCCTCCTTTTGGCCTATGCCAAGTGCTAATACTATTTCTAATGTCTTTGTAAATAACTCTATGCATTGTCGTCCATACATCCTGAATCGTTATCTGTAATATCTATAGCCATTAGGTCGTTCACCAGAACCTCTTGCAACACAAACTCTTTAGATGATGTATCTGGGGCATACATTTTATGTCCTATCGTGCTCACCGCCTGAGCGCAACATCCCCCTAGCATTGCACATATACTAGGTAGACATTGGATACAGCAACAAAGGAATAGCAGAATTCCCAAAATAACCAGTATGACAGAAAGCACCTTCCAACCCCAGGATCGTAGGAATCCCAGAACCAAGCACTAATACTCCAATCTCCCACAGGAACATGCACTTCTGAACTAAGGACGTGCAAGTTCTGTATTGCTTTGAAAATTGTCGGTGAGGAATCTGGAACGAAAACACAGCAAGTGGATCCCACTAATTTACATACTCCACCACGTTCTGCCAGAATGACATCTAATGCCATCCGATTTTGGAGCGCTACCAATCTTATTGCTTTCTGTTCCAGTGTCATATTGTAGAGTATATCCGTGGTCCGGTTGATGGTTCTCTCCAGTACTCTCGCTAGCCCCCTAATATTTTCAGAATTTGCTATCTATCCCCAAAATGGCACAACTGATTTTGTTATATCTCCCAATATTTGCCCAGGGGTATCTCCATTCTCGTCCCGCCGTGGGCGAGCCTTAGAAACTTCCAATGTACTAGCTATGAATACCCCAGGTAACAGGATTCCTAAATGACAGGTTCCCTGCCAATCCTTGGGCAACCAGGGAAATGCTGTATTACCGCAAACGAAATAGACAGGCCCCCCTACATACAGAGGCCTGTTCTCTCTGGTCAAATTTACAATGTTCACACAACCTTCAAAATCTCCCATTGACCGAGTGCCATTTCTTTGTACACAGAAGGGGACCGAATCGGGGCTATGGTTAATGGAGTAGGAAGGAGGCACAGCGTCCTTATTGCCTATCGGAGCCATTTTAAAGGAAATTAGAGTTTGGAAAGGAAGAGAAAGTTTATCAGAGGGCCTAATAGAAGCAACATTAGGCTCACTTCTATTTGCAAAAAGCGAGCATCCCAGGGGAGTCAATTCACGTTTCTCAAAATTATTTAAATTAGTTCCATCAAAGTTCCCTGAGATGCTGTCATTCCAACGGCCAAAGAATAGTGCTCTAAGAGAGGCATATCAAGCAGTCGTTAAAGGTAAAGGGTGAATATACCACCCAACCCCCTTGTTCCCATGTTGCGGTAAATGGGTGCAGATCCAGCAATTACTCTTATTAAAAATGGCATTCGTTGAATTCATTATTATCATTAAAGTGTTATTATGATACTTTCGTCTATGCTGGGAGTCCCTAGGTGACAGAGTATGAAGGTGTACAGAGGGAGTCAGAGCAGTAGGTACAATTTCAATTGGCAGAAGTGGCTCTAGAGGGTACATTTCTTCAAAGTACCAGAGTCCCACGGCAGTAACTATACAAAATCCAATTACTATCATCACAACACAGCAATACGTTTTCGGGGACCCAGGCACATTGTTCATTGTCCGAGTTGGTCACCCCTTTATTTACAAGTCCAATGCGAGCAGCAGCGGTGGAGGTGGCAGACATCGTAGTTTCCCAATCGACAACCCCAATGTTCATTGCTGGCGACACTACGGTCACGCAACTTCTTAGTCCTTCCCCAACCCTAGCCAGCAGAATCCCTTTCTTTTCCAAGACTTTCTTTTGCAAGAACAAAACCTCTCAATGACTCTTTTCTTTTCCAGATGCACAGGCAAAACCGGTTCCGTAGTTCTATTTTCGTTGTCGAAGGTTGTACCTGGTGGTTCCCGGTACTGTTTGATCCGGAAATAAGGTAACGTTACTTCCTGAGGGAAGCAACGTATCAGAGGCGACGGAAGTCGCAGAACTTGAAACAACGTTTTCCGGAAGTGACCTTTCCAAAGAGTGTGGAGACAAAATGGACTGTTCCCCAAGCTCCACGGGCTCAGAGTGATTCTCTGACACACTCACAGCGCTATTTGCTACTCCAGGATCTGAGATTGTAGCATCAGCGAGGGGTTCTGCTTCTTCTGTAATGTGTGGCGTCGGGTGAGGAAGTTTCTTGACATGCATCGCGTAGATCCAATGTTTCTTTCCAGCCACCCGCACTGCTGTCTGGGTGACCAACAGCACCTGGTAGGGTCCCCGCCAGCGAGGTGCGAGGCAGGAAGACCTTTCGAAGGCCTTCACCAGGAGCCAACTTCCAGGCTGAATATTGTGTCCTGGGCCCGTAAACCATACAGGTAAAGCTGATCGAACCTGATGATAAATGAAATACAGTTTTTTAGTCAACTGGTTACAGTGGTCCACAAGCAATACATTTTCAACCTCCCTCAATGCTTTAGGCTTCGGAAGACCCCAAATATTAGCAGGTCTCCCCATCACTACCTCAAATGGAGAAAGCCCAGTCTTAGTTTGAGGTGTGGCACGCATGGCTAACAATACAATAGGTAAGGCGTCCGGCCATTTCAATTTGGTGCCGGCACATGTTTTAGCAAGTTTATTCTTTAGGATACCATTATGTCTCTCTACCAACCCAGCACTTTGAGGATGTCTAGCCGAATGAAATCGCTTTTCAATGTGTAATGCTGTGCATATCTGCAAAATTACTGCTGCAACAAAATGTGGACCTTTGTCCAACCAAATTACTCTTGGCAGCCCAAATCATGGGAAGAACTCCTTTACCATAGTCTTCGCAGTGGTTATGGCAGTAGCATCCTTAACGGGGAAAGCCTCAACCCATTTACTAAAAGCGCAAAAGATCACAAGGACATATTTTAGATTGTTACACCGTTCCATCTCAATAAAATCAAAGTGGATGACCTTGAAGGGAACAGAAGGAGGCCCAAAACTACCCCGTGGAGTTACTGTCCCCTTCCCCACATTGTGCTGTAAGCAAATCATGCAATTTTGGACATAGCGCTGCACAATTTTCAAAATTTTATCATTTACCCAGACTTTTTCTAACATTTTCGTGATCTTCTGAGCACACACATGCGTAGGAACGTGTGCCATCGTAACCATCGCCAGCACATATGAATCAGGGAGCAACCATTTCCCTTCAGATGTATCCACCCAACACCCATCTTCATCTAGTTTCCCCAACCCTTCGGCCCACTTTTTAGACTCTTCTATTGGGGCATCAGCTTGGATATCTCGTACAGACCCAATACCCTCATCCATTACATAGGCATCTCTTGTTTCTCTTAGAGCATACATGTCTGCGCTAAGGTCTGCAGCCGTTTGCCTGGCTATCTGGTCAGCAAAAGCGTTCCCTTTCCCCACATCATCTATGACCTTACGATGCGCTGCACATTTCATGATCGCTAACTGACTAGGGAGCGCGAGTGCCGAGAGCAATTGCACTATCAGGGGGCCATGCTGAATCTTGGACCCATGTGAGGTTAGGAACCCTCTTTCTGACCAGAGCCTCCCAAAGTTGTGAGCCACCCCAAAGGCATACTGGCTATCAGTATATATATTTACTGTACGCCCTTCGGAGAGTTCACAAGCTCGGGTCAACGCTATAATCTCTGCGGCCTGCGCGGAGTTATGCGGAATTCTCTTAGTTTCAACAACCGTACTCAATGTAGTGACTGCATAAGCAGCTGTAGATGTACCATCCGAAAGTTTGAAGCAGGAGCCATCACAAAACAGCTCCCCTTCCGCATTATCCAAAGGAGTATCTATAAGGTCTATCCTGCCCTTTGTTTCCTATTCAGTGGTATGCAGGCAGTCATGTGATTCTTCGTCACCGCAAACAGGAATTCAGCCGGATTAAGAACACAACACCTCTTAATTTGAATGTGAGGGGCAAACAAAGTTAATTCATACCTCGTCAGCCGTGCAGAGGTGAGGTGCTGTGTTTGGGTTTTATTCAATAGGACATCTACAGAGTGAGGTACCATCAGGGTTAAATCATGGCCTAGGACCATTCCCTCACTCTGTTTTACAGACTCGACAGCAGCAGCGACAGCTCGCAAACATCTTGGCAAAGCGCATGCGACAGGATCAAGGGCGGAAGAGTAGTAGCCGCACGGTCTATTCTTCCCTCCGTGTTCCTGTGTTAACACAGCCAAAGCATATCCATCACATTCATGCACAAACAACACAAAGGCCTTATTGTAATTTGGAGTACCCAGAACCGGTGCAGAGCATAACACGGCTTTGAGAAGCTCAAATGATCGTTGATGTTCCGATTTCCATGGCAGCGGCGAAGAAATGCCCTTCTTCGTCAAGGCCAATATCGGTTTTATCACTAGTGAGAAGTTCGGGATCCACAGCCTACAGTAAGAAGCCATACCTATTAAGGCTCTGACTTCCTTCTGTGTATTTGTAACAGACATGCCAGAAATGTGTTTTATTCTTTCAGGTGTCAATCTTCTCCCCTCCTTTGACAGGAGATAGCCTAAATAGGCGACCTGCTGACAACAATATTGAAATTTCTTAAGCGAAGCTTTATGACCATGTTCAGTCAAATGAATAAGCAACAATACAGTGCCTTCTTTACAAGCACTTTCAGAATCTGCAGCTAAAAGCAAGTCATCGACATACTGAAGCAGTGTACAAGTAGATGGCAATTCAAGGGTGTCAAGCTGCTCTTTCAAAGCCCTACTATAAATGCTTGGACTTTCAGTATAACCTTGAGGCGCACGAGTAAATGTGAACGAACGTCCCCCCAAGGTGAACGCGAACAAATATCTACTATCCTTGTGTATAGGGATACTGAAGAAAGCATTCTTCAGATCCACAACACTAAAGTGAGTAGCTGTAGCAGGGATCATCGTTAGTATCATTGTCACATCAGGCACAATTGGAAATTGTGGGGCAACAACTTTATTAATAGCACGTGGATCAATTATGAAACGGAATGGGATTGCATTGTCGCCTTTCTTGTACACGGGTAAAATCGGGCTGTTACATAAACTACCTGTAATCTCTTCGATCACTCCTCGATGCACAACATCGGAGACAATGCACTTCAAAGCACGCTCGCCCTCAACTGATATTTTATATTGCGGAATGCATGGTAGTTTAACTACATGTTTCAAAACTATTTTAACGGGTTCAACCTGTAGTACCCCGACATCATTGTCGTCAACCGCCCACAAACATTCCGGAACAACGCTAAACTCAGGAGGCAATGGTTGAGTCAAAAACTGAGAACTGGGAAGTTGCTGTGCTGAAATCGTCAGTCGCACTCCGTCAGAGGAACAATGAATTACTGCATTTAATTTCTTCAACAGATTTAACCCCAGCAAATTCTCTCCACAGTTCGAAGTCAAGAGGAATGGACAGTGGTCCGTAAAGGGACCCAAAGAAACAGGCACCGGCGAAGAAACCGGACAAGCAACTGGTATGCCAGAAAACCCTACAGAAACATTAGTTTGCCCTGACAGTGGAATGTTTGGAACCCGAGAATGATCAATCGAGCACTTCTGTGCTCCAGTGTCTATCAAAAACTGATGTTTCCTATTCCCCACTAACAGTTCAACGTAGGGACCTTTTTGACTAACGGGAATAGGTGAAGGTTGCAAACCCTGCTTCGGGCAATCCTAACGAAACAAGATATCGTCGAAAGGAAGCTCTTCAGAAAGGTAGGCAGCAGAAGGGTGATCAAATATGTTTCTTGTGTCCACACTTGGAGTCTGATTATCCCGTGAAAAATGTTGCTGGGGATCTTGTGAGAACTGACCTCTATCAGGGCCCCCCACTCCGGGGCGACCTCTAGGTCGCCTACCCATACTCCCAAAGGTGTTGTTTGACCTCTGTCGAAGGGCGGGGCACTGTGCACGCCAATGACCTTCCTGGCGGCAATAGGCACATTGATTGATATTCACAGGACCCAAGGGGACGTTCCCTTGCGGAACATACTGACCTCTGGTCTGTGACTTACCTCCTCTGGGATTTCTAACAATTTGTTGTAACAATACTTTAGTCTTCAAATCCCCTTTCCTCTTCTCTATTCTCTCTTTTTCATTATTAACACGGTTCTCATAATACTGAGCCATGTGCAAAACTTCAGATTGGGATTTTGCCTGCCAAGCGCTCTCAGAGGACATAATCTGTGACTGGATGTCAGGCAGCAATCCACACACAAATTTGTCCACAAACAACCTTTTCCCAGACTCTGTGCCCAAGTCCTGTCCACTGAAGTCAGAGAATACCTGCTCGAATCGATTAAAGAATTCGGTGGCACCTTCAGATTTTCCTTGAACACAGGCCGTGAGCTTGTCCCAAATAATTCTTTTCTCAGGAATTATGGTTTTCAATTTTGCAACAATTCTATCAGGCAAAGTGAGTATTACCTGAGGTGGTTTCTCATCAGCTGGTCTTTCCCCATCAAACCTAGTTATGTTAGCCCACGTATCTCCCAACCCAGGCACATCGTCTATTGTTCGAACCTGCTTCCATAAATCTACGGGCAGGAGTACAGGGAATAGCAAGTCAATATCACTTAAGGTGAACACAGAGGACTGTAAAACGGACTCTATCTCTTTGTAGAATCCTGTCGGATTTTTACTAATATCAGGAATTGATTGTCTAATAGTGTTCACTTCCTGTCGAGAAAACGGGACGTGAACAAATTGTGATGCATAATGTGCGGGAATGTCCACAGCGGGTGCACCTGTCCCAACGTTAGCAGGAATCTTAACCTTTGGGACAAATGTCGGAGGAACCTCTCTCATAGGCAACTGAGATATAGGTAATTCTGATCGCTTACTAAGCAACAGAGCCAGGTCAAGCGCTAAGGCAGTCGAAGAAGTGTCGGGCGAAAAAGCCCTCTTACAAAAACCCAATAACTCTGTAGGACAGCTAACCTTCTTCCTTATACATTCATCCTGCAGGTACTGTACCATTACCTGAATCACCTTCCTCTGCATTTCTACCGTATACTGACTATACGTGTCATACACTTCATCTGGCGGTATCGATGAATCAGAGATCCATCGAATCGCATCTTTGGTACAGATTCGTACTTCCTCAGATGCCGATTCACGACACGGAAGGAACCGTTTCTGTGCATACATACTGTCGTGTTCATCATCCTCATCCCGAAATCTTTCTAAGTCCCTCCTATACTCAAATAACCTCTCAACATGACCATGTACTTTCTCCTCAGTGTCCCTCAAAAGCGCTAAAGTATTCAGATCCCTCAACCCTTGTGGGAGATCTGTATTATGTAATCTACCCCACATTACACATAAATAAGTCCCCAAACCTTCAATAAAAACATTTTTCTCGGGAAAATTGCTCATATTTGATCGTGTGGAGAAAACATCAGCTTGATCACCTCTCTCCATACAATGCTTAGCCCATGCAAATAATTCCAGTTTCTTTTCTGCAGAGACAGTATTTCGAGTAACAATCTTTGACCCCGCACCCCGATCAACTTCAGTCAGTACAGAACCACTCGGGAGCGGAGGTGCGGGCAAATTCAATGGAGGTGCGACTATCGGTGCAAGGGGAAGGGGTGGTAGAGTAGGTGGAGGAACAACAACTAGAGGAATAGGAACAGTAGGTTGTACAGGGGGAGCAGGAATAACGGCAGGAATGGGCAAAGCACAAGGGAGAGGATCATACGGAGGTGGCGCCAGGCCTTCGCTCGTTTAACAATTTACATTAATACACTCTTCGGAAACATGAAAATCTTTAGAGGGATAGATTTTCTGGGTACTGAGTGAGAAGGCCCTATCCATAGTCTTGACTGACTCTGAATGTTTTTCCTTATCATATAACAACGCCTTTTCGGCATTTGTTTTATGACGGCGTGCATGTTTATCCCTACTTTTAAGCTGCTGCAACGCTTCTTTTTTCCAATTCTGCAAAACATCAAATGCTGCAGGTCTGGCCTTCTTCTTTAACAAGACCGATTCTAGGTATTCAATACGGGGGATCTCGAAACTACCATTGATTGGCCACTGAAATTCGGAGGCATGTCTGGTTTGTCTGTGCCAAATATCATTAAATACTATACTTCCAATGCCATGCTTACAGTACATAGTACACGTCGGCGACCCCTCCTGTGGTGCCGGGCGGCTAAATTCCAAAGATTGTCGATCGCTGCGGAACAGTGCCCTAAAGCAGCTAGACAATTTCCCAGGCATTTCACAAAAAATTGATGTTACCTGGTCAATAATTGTGTCTGCAGATACAATACGCCAAATTCAAATTGTCAGGGTTAAATTAAGAGTCGGGTCACGACTACACCTGACCAAACCTAAGGAGGACCGTACGGTTTACCAAAAGAACTTACCTAACGAGTTTTACCTTGTGTTTGGTGGTTTCGACAAATCTGCCCGCCTCAAAAATGGACCCTCGTCAAGATGCCGTGTCAGACCACACGACTATCGTCCAAGGATCGGATCGTGCAGCGCTGCCGAGGTATCGCGTCTTGTTCGGTCGGGTCCGCAGTATCACACCGTCCGATCCTGGTCCGATAGCCTGCGTCAACCTTCAATGATCCGGCATCAATCTTGAGGGTCCCTGTTCAGGTGCCAAGTGTGAAAACAGAAAAATAATATGAGGCCGGGAAGCCCAAATAGAAACATACCAACACAGGTTACAAAGAAACATACAAGTGCTTTATTTCAAGCTACAACAGTTACCAAGTCAATTGACAAACGGATAGCTATTCGGCTCTCAGTATAACATAACGAACTTCAACGAGGGTTCGATGTGTTAGTGAGAGAGAGCGTATATTGGAATACCCGGGCCTTTTATACAATTTGTCCAGCCCTTGGCCAACCCTCTTGCGGGTTAACCATTCTGCGAAATATAATTCTGGTCTTAGGGTTCCTTGCCAGGTCAATCCTTTAATATATGCATTTCGATTAGTTTCGCTGATATAAGTAGTACATTTACATATAGGTCAACAGTAGGACAAGGTCTCTGTTCGCGACCCCGACAAGTGGCCTGCAGGCATATTAATTATTCAGTTGTACGGAGGTCACAACGGCCAGAATCTTATTCAGAATGTCATTTGGCCTCCATTCTGGTGTTCAGGGTGACTTCTACATAACAAGAGAACCTAAAATGGCGGCTTAATCCAAGATGGCGGCTTACATTGATTTTTTCTAAGGTCAAGACCTTGTCGTGGAGTTTGTTCGCGCATGATGTTTAGACAACTTGGCGTAGGCCAATACACATGCAATTATTACAATAGGAGGCATAATATTATTTTTATTCCGACAGAGGAGGGAGTGCCGGGAGGAGGGTGGGAGCGGGGAAGTGAGGAAGTGGAAGCAAGTGGGGAGTGGGGGGAGACTAGTGCAACGGCACTACAAGCGCGAGGCTACGGCCCAGAAGAATCAAGAAAGAGGGCCCTGGGGGCTCTTCAGGCACGAGCCCACACTCACCTGCCTCGGATGGCACAAGGCGAGCGACGGCTGCTGCAGGTCACTAGGTCTGCCGGCTCCGGTGATATTCCACCAATCAGGGGAGGTGGGAGGTCCGGGAGGTGGTTGGGAGCGGGGAAGTGAGGAAGTGGATGCAAGGGGGTTGGGGGGAGACTAGGGCAACGGCGCTGCAAGCGCGAGGCTGCGGCCCAGGAGAATCAAGAAAGAGGGCCCTGGGGGCTCTTCAGGCACGAGCCCACACTCACCTGCCTCGGATGGCACAAAACTATTAAACTAATATTGGTACAGCATTAAATAATGATTATATTTGAGGGTGAGGGAGAGGGAGAGGCAGTAGAGAGTCAGCTTGTTTGCTATGGGTTTGGTAATTGGCTTGGAATCTAGGGTACAGTAGTTGCTCTACTCCTGACCCAGGCCACTCCTATCTTACTGGTCCTTGTAGTTGATGGTTGACGGCTGGCCACTGGCTTCCCCAGTGGTCACCTGCTGACACTTCTTGGAGCCGCCTCTGTTGGAGCCGCCCTTGGCCTTAGGGCCCTTAGCCACAGGGCTGCACTTAAAAAATGTATGGAAACAAGGCCTGGGAGGGTCCTTGTGCTAACCACACTCACCTGGGTTGCCTGGGTGAAATTGGGCACTCGCAGGCTGTGTCAGGAGCAAGGCTAGGCACCGAGAGTGCAACAGCCAATAAGGGGCGAGGGGGGCGGGCTCAGAGGCGGGATGTGGATTCGGGGCAGACGGGGGAGAAGCACTGCGTGCGGGCGCTAGGGGTCCCAACAAACTTTAAAAATATACGTAAACAAGGCCCCGGAGGGTCCTTGTGCTAACTACACTCACCTGGGCGAAATTGGGCGCTCGCAGGCTGTGTCGGGAGCAAAGCTAGGCACCGAGAGTGCAACAGCCAATCAGGGGCGAGGGGAGCGGGCTCAGAGGCGGGATGTGGATTGGGGCAGACCGGGGAGATGCACTGCGCGTGGGCACTAGGGGACCCAACAAACTTTAAAAATATATGGAAACAAGTCCCAGGAGGTTCCTTGTGCTAAGCACACTCACCAGGGCTGCCTGTGCGAAATTGGGCACTCGCAGGCTGTGTCGGGAGCAAGGCTAGGCATCGAGAGTGCAACAGCCAATAAGGGGTGAGGGGGGCGGGCTCAGAGGCGGGATGTGGATTTGGGGCAGACGGGGGAGAAGCACTGCGTGCGGGCGCTAGGGGACCCAACGAACTTTAAAAATATACGTAAACAAGGCCCGGGAGGGTCCTTGTGCTAACTACACTCACCTGGGCTGTCTGGGTGAAATTGGGCGCTCGCAGGCTGTGTCGGGAGCAAGGCTAGGCACCGAGAGTGCAACAGCCAATCAGGGGCGAGGGGGGCGGGCTCAGAGGCGGGATGTGGATTCGGGGAAGACGGGGGAGATGCACTGCGCGCGGGTGCTAGGGGACCCAACAAACTTTAAAAATATATGGAAACAAGGCCCGGGAGGGTCCTTGTGCTAACCACACTCACCTGGGCTGCCTGGGTGAAATTGGGCGCTCACAGGCTGTGTCGGGAGCAAGGCTAGGCACCAAGAGTGCAACAGCCAATTAGGGGTGAGGGGGGCGGGCTCAGAAGTGGGATGTGGATTCGAGGCAGACAGGGGAGATGCACTGCGCACGGGCGCTAGGGGACCCAACAAACTTAAAAAAATATATGGAAACAAGGCCCAGGAGGGTCCTTGTGCTAACCACACTCACCTGGGCGAAATTGGGCGCTCGCAGGCTGTGTCGGGAGCAAAGCTAGGCACCGAGAGTGCAACAGCCAATCAGGGGCGAGGGGAGTGGGCTCAGAGGCGGGATGTGGATTGGGGCAGACCGGGGAGATGCACTGCGCGTGGGCGCTAGGGGACCCAACAAACTTTAAAAATATATGGAAACAAGTCCCAGGAGGGTCCTTGTGCTAAGCACACTCACCAGGGCTGCCTGTGCAAAATTGGGCACTCGCAGGCTGTGTCGGGAGCAAGGCTAGGCATCGAGAGTGCAACGGCCAATCAGGGGTGGGGGGGGCTCAGAGGCGGGATGTGGATTTGGGGCAGACAGGGGAGATGCACTGCGCGCGGGCGCTAGGGGACCCAACAAACTTAAAAAATATATTGAAACAAGGCCCGGGAGGGTCCTTGTGCTAACCACACTCACCTGGGCTGCCTGGGTGAAATGGGGCGCTCGCAGGCTGTGTCGGGAGCAAGGCTAGGCACCAAGAGTGCAACAGCCAATCAAGGGTGAGGGGGGCGGGCTCAGAGGCAGGATGTGGATTTGGGGCAGACGGCGGAGATGCACTGCGCGTGGGTGCTAGGGGACCCAACAAACTTTAAAAATATATGGGAACAAGGCCCGGGAGGGTACTTGTGCTAACCACACTCACCTGGGCTGCCTGGGTGAAATTGGGCGCTCGCAGGCTGTGTCGGGAGCAAGGCTAGGCACAGAGAGTGCAACAGCCAATCAGGGGCGATGGGGGACGGGCTAAGAGGCGGGATGTGAATTCGGGGCAGACGTGGGAGATGCACTGCGCGCGGGCGCTAGGGGACCCAACAAACTTTAAAAATATGTGGAAACAAGGCACGGGATGGTCCTTGTGCTAACCACACTCACCTGGGCTGACTTGGTGAAATTGGGTTTTCTTTTCTTTTTTTTTCCTTTTCTTTTTTTTTTAGATTATTGTGACATTTTCTTTTCAAATCTTACGCAAAAAGAAAGTTAATTACACAGTTTATGAATACATAGATTATAAGTTAACTCTTTGTAAGTACTGGAATAGTGTGTTAGTCAGTGTACATGAGGTAGTATCAAACAATCTTTCCCAAAAGTGGCTCCCTCAGTTCCTCCGGTCCCTCACAAAACTCTTGAAACAATTGGAGCGAAGATTTCCTAATAAATAACACTATAATACCAAATTCATTAGTGTTTCGATTTCAATAGAACAAAACTGACATAAAAGGCCCACACATCTTTCCCTTTTCCTAAGAAAGCAATTAGCATTCGTTGGCAGTATATTTAAACAGAACCTCAAAAAACCACTAAGATGGGTGTTTAATAAGGAAAGGCACCAGATCTCCCAATTTCCTATGTGTTTTTGCCAGATCTTTACTACTGTTATATTACCCCAAATTGGTTCAGGTATTGCATCAATCATACTGCCAAGGTGACAACATATGTGGATTTAAGCTGTATGTGTTTGGGAATTGTGAATTATTCACATTGTCAATTGTGGATTATATCTTAAAGTTGAATCAGGTTTCCAATGCATTTGCTTATATGGTCATTTATGGTCATTCATGAAAAAAGACAGACATTTCGACATCAAATAGTGACAAAGGTAAGATTTGCAGGTTTCACTGATGTGTCTTGCTCCTGTTTTGTCAATTATTGTTATCGGTTACAACCACTATGGGATGGTTTAGCGAGAAATCTGAGCAATGTTTTTTCACTGGTCTGAAGATGTTGTTGCCATTGTTGTGCTAGCAGTATTTTATGATCTTGACTGCCGATCATGCTGAGATGTTTGTACATGTAATTGTTTTAATGTGCTTCCTATAAAAAATGTAATAAAAACACACCTGATCACATATATTACATATTTTCTCTTGCAGTTTTAATAACTGATTAATCTGTATCTCTGGCCCATGTGAGACTTTGAATGTGTGTATGTTTCTCATGGCAAACATGCACATGTTGCAATAACAGCATTTGTAGAAGCCTATAATGTCTTGTTCGTTGACCAAACAGGTAACTAGTTGTAAGGCCTATTTTTGGAAAGTACTTTTACTTTGGATTGTTGTATACTTTGTTTACAGTATCGTCTGGCAATGATCCTATCAGATATCAATTGAAATACTTTATTCCACTAGAATTCCCATGAGTCCTGATGAGTTGTCCTCTCTGAATATTTTCTATATTGGATTTTTGATGACAGCTGGTAGCATACAGTGTCGAATTTGCTTCATTCTTTTTACAAATCCTACTACCGAGTTTGTTTTGGTGAAAATAGATATCTAAGACTAGAAATTTAATGTAAGATCTACTGTGATTTTTTTGTCAGTTATATTCCACAGGTATTGTAATTAAGTTGTTGTGTACATCAAGATGTTGCATATCTGCCAGTCTGACACATCACAATTATCACAGCCTGATTTGTTGCTGGACATCAGGCTCATCGAGTACCAGTCTTCTTACACAGGATGTACGCGTTATGTCCGCTAGAACAGAACTGAAGTAAAGGCACACTGAGAAGGTGTCATCCTATAAGCAAATGCAGTCTGAATGAGACGTAGGCATGACCATCGCCACTGATGCTGGACCTTGGGTCCACAGAACACCAGTTAGTGAATCTAGCAAGCATTCGTAGGTCCGAGAGAACTGAACTGGATATGAGTACAGAACATGAAGGTATCACCCAATAAACAAGGGCAGAATCAATGACACACAGGGTTGACCATAGATCTGCAATTTGTTTAACCTAATAAAGACCAAGTTAGGGCAAACTCCACACTAGACAGAGAACGTATCTAGGAGAACCAATGCTGCAAACCTCTGGAATAGATACGGTCAGCTCAGCAGGCACTGGATGGTAATCAGGAATGGGATTCCACCACCAATGTGAACAGACACTATCACACACTAATATGGTTACTCTTGAAAGTGGCCCCTAGGGGTCCCTCGCGATATGGAAACAAGGCAATAACCATACATGAAAGGATGCGCCAGACACGAGGTTCAAATTCCCAATGCTAGGGTTTATTGCAAGCAAAATAGTCCCAATTGGCCAACTGTGGTCTCACGCCCGTGACGTGTATTTTCTAGACCTCGAGGGACGCAAGAGAGCGAATTACGTACATCAGTTACATATATACAAAATGCATATCATGCAATAAGCTATGTCATGTTTAACACCCCCCTTTTATTGAGTTTCTTTGAACTCGGGATGATGATGGACATTTCCGACGGGTATGACAATTATGACACTTTCGATGTCTATTCCAGTAACAATGTGCAATTTAGAAAGTGCGGAGGCATCTTCTAGTTGTTGAACAGAACACGGTGCTTCTGTTCTTGGAAGCAAGCTGCACACGGGGGAAGAGTCACATTCCGAGCTTTGCTATCTATGAGGTGCTATTCGTGTCCTGGGAGCCGACACGCTCTAAAGGGTTTTGTGAAGGGGGGCCATAAGAAGAACATAATTCAAGCCTTTAGCTGCTTTATTCTAACATATTCTATCACAGTACAAGACTGGCTGGCAGCTGTGAAATGATTAAATGCCCTGCAGCTCTCCCTCAAGGCTACAGAGAGGGAGCGTGGGCATTCCTTTCTGGGCTACTCATGAGGAGTTTCAACAAACTCCTCAGTCCCGCAACCTTGCCCTTTCATATCCAGACAACAATGTTAACAGTCGAGCAGAGTAAGCAGAATTCACAAGAATTGCAAGCTGCAAAGGAGTTTAGACAGAAAGCAATGAGCAATGGTTAACAAGCAAAATGGCGAATCTTGCCACGTTACAAAATGGCCGCTTGTTGGTCAAGCATAGCAGTCTGTATTTCTATAATTCTGTGCATAAGACGGTTGGCCTTTGGCCATCAAGATACGTCTATCATTCAAATGAAGGGTATTCACTTTTCCAGATTGACAAACCCTTCTTTTGTCCGTATGCCAAACGTCTTATTCATTCATTGTATCCTCCTCTGATGAGGATAAGTCTGGGGTATCTATGTCTGAACCTTTCATGCTATCACAAGCATCATCTTCATCATTAATGTCTATAGCCATTAATTGTTTTATTGTTTTTGTTTCATCAGTGTCTCTGTTATTCCGGCCATGCGTTTGTTTTCCTCTCGACACCATGTGCATACATCCCTTAGTACATCCCTCAGTTATCTCAGTGCAAACTATTGGTAGGCATTGTATGCAACAGCAACATGTTATGAATATACCAAGTACCACCATTAGTATCGAAATTAACTTTCATCCCCAGGACCGCAATAGTCCCCAAAACCAGGATCCTATCCCCCAACCCCCTTCTTCAGTGGAGAATGTGGAACTTAGGACATGTAATTTCCGGATTGCTTTAAATATCGTAGGGGAGTAATCATCTATAAACACACAGCATGCAGTTTTTACGAGTTTGCAAACTCCCCCATGATCAACTAAAATTATATCGAGAGCCATCCTGTTTTGTAGTGCCATTAGTCTTATTCCTTTCTCTTCTAACGTCATATTGAATAAAATATCTGTTGTTGAATCTATTGTATTTTTTAATATTCTATACAGTTTTCTTATATTATAGGAATTTTCTATTTGGGCCAAGAATGGTATAAACAATTTGGCTACATCCATTGCTATCATTCCATCTTCACTACTCCTTTGAGTTCTACCTTTTGTTCGTCTGGCTACTTCTGCTGTTTCCAAGAGGAACACTCCTGGAAACAGTAGACCTAGGAAGCATTTACCTCCCCAGTTCCTAGGTAACCATGGATATGCTTTTTTCCCCACATATAAAGTAAACAGCGTCCCCTACGTACACGGGTTCTATTTCGTGCTTTAAAACCACTGTGTTCAGGCAGCTGCTAAACGTTCCTACTTTATAGGAACCTTTTTTCTTTAAACATAGGGGAGCAGTTTTGGGGCTGTGATCCACTGTATAGGCAGGGGGTACAGCATCTTTATTCCATTCATCCCTCATTCGAAATGTCATTACTGATGTTTCTTCTGCTGGTGGGGTCGGTCTATTCTGCCTTTGTAATCTATCTAGTCTTGTTGTCTTTCGTGTATTCTTCCTCATGGGATCTGGTGAAAACACGCAAGCTTTGTGGAATATGGAACATCCCACAGGTCTCATGATCACTTCCTCAAATTCATTCATATTGGTCTCATCTAGCTGACCCGTATTACTCTTGTTCCATTTCCCAAAGTACATTGCACTCAACGATACTTCACATGAATAAACCAATGGTAACGGTTGTACATACCAGCCTATCCCTTTCCCACCGTGCTGTAGTAAATGGGCACAAACCCAGCAATCTTTTTTCTTTAAAACCGCATGGGTCATGTTCATGATGAGTAACAATGTATTGTTGCCATATCCTTCTCTATGTCTTTCTTCCATTGGGCACAAAGTACCAGTGATTACATGAACCGGGCTTTCAGTAGCTGCTTTAGGCAAAAGTGTTTCTAATGGGTGCACGGACTCCAGGAACCATAGTGTAATAGCTATTATTGTTGGTACTACCATACTTAGAGAACACAGGACCAATGTCCAAATCAGTACCTTATTCCTTTTATCATGCTTTTTCCCTAAATTTACAGTCTCTAAAACTATCATCTTTTCAGCAGGGGTGCAGGAGGAGGCTGAAACTGGTCTTGATGTCTTCTTCATCATCCTTCCTCTTGCTGGCAAAGTTCGTCGCAAATGTCTCTCGTTCTTGATGCCAAAAGTTCAATAAAGAAATGTCACAGTTCAATTCTATGTGCATCCAGCTTGTCCCGCTCTGGCTTAGGACACATGTACTCTATCAGCCTTAGTACTTATGTGCGTCCAGCTTGTCCTGCTCTGGCTCCTGACACATGTACTTTATTATAAGCGCACCGAGGAGCTGTGAGTCTTGAATTGTCTGACTTGCACAACTCTCAGACTTCTCTCCTCTACGCCCCTGGCTCCTACTCCGTCCGTGAGTGGAACCAAAGGCAAAAGAAAAGCACCAAAGATCTGTGGATCACTTTGCCTGTCGAGGCCGCAAATTATACGGTTTCACTCCTTGTATTGTATGATCCGTGAATAGTGCTGTTGCACTTCCAGTATCAGGCTCAGTGTCGGCCTGCGGCACAATGATGGGTAGCGATGAGCACCGTGGCAATGATGTAGTTTCTTTCTTTGGCTCTGGTGCATTTGCAGAGACTAGCAGGCACCAAAGGGGTACACACGTTGTTTCTGCTGGTGTTTGCAATGCAGAGTTTGTGTCGCTCGGCAGTGATGTTGTTTCTGCTGAGCAACGTTGTGGCACTTTTTGCCCTTTCCCCTTCCTGGCAGCCTCCTCAGGCTCTGTTTCGAGTTTCACTTCTCGCTTAGGCTTTGTTTCCACTTTCACTTCTCGCTCAGGCTGATGCTGTGGCAGTGGACTGGCAACAGTTTCTTTCGTTTCCGAGACCGTTTCCTTTCTCTGGTCGTCGGAAGTTGTCAGCAGTCCTGGGAATCTTTTGGCATGTGTCGCATGGATCCATGCCTTGCGACCGTCCACTCGAATGGCCGTCTGCGTCGCCAAAAGTATTTGGTAGGGGCCGCGCCACCTGGGTGCTAATGTTGTCTTCCACTCAAAGTTCTTAATCAGGACCCAGCTTCCAGGCTCCAGCGCGTGCCCCTGTCCGGGGTATCGCACTGGTAACGCCCCCTGCACCTGCTGATGAATCAAACGCAACTTCTGCATTAAAAGGCCACAGTACGTGCTTAACATAGGATGCTCGACCTCACATAATCTTTTGGGCTGCAGTGCGCACCATACATTTGCTGGTGTCCCCATTATAATTTCATAGGGGCAGAGCCCAGTTTTAGCCTGCACAGACGTGTGCATGCACAATAGCGCTAGGGGTAATGCATCCACCCAACTCAACTTGCTCCCAGCACAGATCTTAGCTATCTTTGACTTTAAGATACCGTTATGTCTCTCAACAAGTCCGGCGGAACTCGGATGCCTGGAACTGTGGAATCGTTTCTCTATCTGTAGACCTGCACAGATCTGTAGTACTACTGCGCCCACAAAGTGTGGGCCGTTATCTGACCAGAGGACACGGGGCAGCCCGAACCGGGAGAAATACTCCTTCAACATTACTTTTGCCGTTGACATGGCAGTACAGTCTTTTAAAGGATATGCCTCCACCCACTTGCTAAATGCACAAATCACCACTAACACATATTTGTAGTTCTGGCACCTTTCCATTTCTATGAAATCAAAATGGATCACCTCGAATGGCATAGAGGGTGGGCCAAAACTACCTACTGGAGTCACGGTTCCCTTCCCTACATTGTGTTGCAGGCACGTAACACAATTCTGCACTAGCCTTTCTGCATTCTTTTTTATGTGCTCATTTTTCCATACTGTAGACAAATGCTGTACCCATTTTCTTCGCGCAAATGTGGGTAGGGATATGCGCCATTGTAACCATTGCGGTTACGTAACAATTTGGCAACATCCAGTTCTTGGTCTCTTTGTCCAGCCAACATCCTTCCAAATCTAACTCAGCAGAGCCCTCAGCCCACCCCTGAATCTCTTCGGTTGTCACCTCAGCCTGCATTTCTTTGACTGTGGCAACTCCATTCTCTATCATACAAGGTACTTCCTCTGTTTGTACTGTCATCATTCTAGTACTCAAATCAGTGGCTGTTTGTTTTGCAATCCTGTCTGCAAATGCGTTTCCCTCTCCCACTTTGCATGTTACTTTTTTATGCGCCTCGCATTTTACTATAGCTAAGCGCTTTGGAAACGTGAGTGCAGACAACAATCGTACAATCAAAGGCCCATGCTGAATCCTGGCCCCATGTGATGTCAAGAAGCCCCTCTCAGCCCAGAGTCGGCCAAAGTTATGTACCACGCCAAAGGCGTACTGGCTGTCAGTATAAATATTCACGTTCAAATTCTCAGAGATTTCACATGCTCGGGTCAGTGCTATTATTTCTGCGGCTTGTGCTGAATTGTGAGGGATTCTTCTGCTTTCTACAACACTCTCTAGGGTAGTAATTGCATATGCGGCCGTTGATGTGCCATCAGGTAATTTAAAACAAGAGCCGTCACAAAACAACTCCCCATCTGGCTCTTTCTGTGGGATGTCGCTCAAGTCAACTCTTCCCTTTGTTTCTTCTTCAGTGACCATTAAATAATCATGGGGTGGTGATTTGTTGTCACCAATTTCTGCTATGGGCAGTGGCATTAATTCTGCAGGATTCAATGTGCTACACCTCATAATTTGGATGTGGGGTGCAAACAAGATGAGCTCATATCTTGTTAGTCTAGCAGAGGTGAGGTGTTGCGTCTGTGTTCTGTTTAATAGAACGTCTATGGCATGTGGCACCATCAGAATTAAAGTATGCCCCAATACCATTCCTTCCGTTTGTTTCACTGACGCAGCAGCCGCTGCAACAGATCGCAAACATCGTGGTAGTGCGCACGCTACAGGGTCCAGCGCGGAAGAATAATAGCCGCACGGCCTATTTCTTCCATCTTGTTCCTGTGTCAAAACCGCCAATGCACATCCTTCACTCTCACTCACAAATAGTCTAAAGATCTTTTTATAGTTAGGAGTGCCTAAAACTGGCGCAGCACACAATGCAGCTTTCAATTGCTCAAACGCTTTCTGACATTTCTCATCCCACTGTAAAGGCATCACTGCATCCTTTTTAGTTAATTTTATCATCGGCTTCACAATCAACGCAAAATTACTGATCCACTGCCGACAATAAGAGGCTATGCCTATTACAGCTCTCACTCCTTTTTTAGTTTTTGGAATAGGCATACTAGAAATACTTTCTATGTGTTCTGGTGTTAACCTTCTCCCTTCTTTCGAAAGTAGGTAACCCAAATAAGACACCTCCTTTTGATTATACTGGAATTTCTTCAAACTTGCCTTGTGACCATGGGTCGCTAGGTGTGTCAATAGTAATATAGTACTTTCTTTGCAGATCTCCTTTGTGTCAGCAGCTAGTAACAAGTCATCTATGTACTGCAAGAGTATGCAACCTTCTGGTAATTCTAACATGTCTAGCTGCTCTTTTAGCGCTCTGCTGTAAATACTCGGGCTTTCTGTGTATCCTTGTGGAATGCGTGTGAATGTGAATGATCGACCTCCTAGAGTGAACGCGAACAGATATCTACTGCTTTTATCCACTGGAATGCTAAAGAACGCGTTCTTCAAATCAACTGCACTAAAGTATTCTGCAGTGGCCGGTATCATTGTCAGTATTGTTGTGACATCTGGGACCAAAGGGAATTGTGGGTCTACCACTTTGTTCAATTCGCGCAGATCAATTATGAAACAATATGGTACTTCATTTCTTCCTTTCTTGTAAACTGGAAGAATTGGGCTGTTGCACATGCTACCTGCAATTTCTTCAACCACCCCCAATCTCACCAGGTCAGTAACACTACTCTTTAATCCCTTCTCACCTCCAACAATAATTTTAATACCGGGGAATTCGTGGTAATGTAACACCTTCTTTCAAAGTTATTTTTGCTGGCTCCATTTTCAAGCATCCTACATCGTTATCATGCATTGCCCACAGACAGGTTGGTACTCTACTTAGCTCTTCTGGTAACGCTTCTGACATAAATTCCATCACCGGTGCATCGTGAGGCCAAATCTTGAGGAACACCCCATCTGCCGTACAATGCATAACTGCCCCCAATTTTCTCAACAAGTTTAATCCTAGCAAGTTCTCCCCACAATTTTCTGTCAGAAGAAATGGACACTGTTCTGTAAATGGTCCTATTGTAATTGGGACAGCTTCGGACATGGGGTTAGTTACTGGTGTACCTGCGAACCCTACAGAAACATTCTTTTGCCCCGACAGTGGGATCTCCGGAACCAGGTGGTGGTCTATCAAACACTTCTGTGCCCCTGTATCTACAAGGAAACGGTGCTCCTTATTCCTGACTCTCATTTCTACGTAGGGTCCTCTCTGATTCACGGGAATAGACACTGGTTCCGACCACTGCCGTGGGCTGTCCTATTGCGAAAATAACACATCGTCCGACATGTAGTCACCGCTGCTGCTATAATACGTGTTTGGCTGTGTATCAAAAATATTCCCATTTCCCCCTCGGTGTCCTCCACTCTGATCATTTCTCTGTTGGCCATGCCCGCCCTGATTTTGGTTCGGAACACTTTGGTTCAATGCCTGGTTCTGTTGAGCTTGATTTTGACCATAGGATTGGTTTTGAGTACCTCCATTGGTATATCCCTGCTGCTGCTGCATGCTATTTCTGCTTGGGCCATTTGACCCCTGATGTCCTCTATGAGGCCTTCTCTGGCCAAACCCACCTCTATTCTGTAGGTGCGGGCATTGCGCTCGCCAGTGTCCTTCCTCTTTACAGTACGCACATTGATTTAATCCCAGTGACACCCCGTGCATATTATTCAAATTTCCCCTGCCTTGTGCATTTCCTCTACCTCTATTGTATCCAATTACCTGCTGCAGTAAAACTCCTACTATCGTTCGCATCGCTTCTTTTCTCATCTCCAATGGGTACTCATTACATATCTCACTTACTTCCTTCACTGACGTTCTTTTGTTTGACATCCATCGCATTGTTTCCCCCACCCATGCCTGCAATCTTTGTTTATCCCCTATTTGTCCCGGTGCCGGCGAATGCTTTGCACCACCTGGAAAAACTGTCGGCCACGATTTTTGCATATACAACCTCGACACCTCCTTCCTACCTTTCTTAATACACTCCTGACTATATTCAGGTGTAGCAAACATTTCAGCATATCTATCTTCCATTTCATTTTTCAGTTCAATGAGTTTGTACACATGTTTTCTTACATCCTCATCTCTTTGCTCACTGCGTGCTAACTTATTCAAATCTAACAATCGTTGTGGCGGTAAATTCCCAAGTATCTTTTTCCATTCTCCCACCAAAAATTCCCCCATGCATTCCAACACTACCTGTCTCTCGTTGCTTCTTCGGTACCCATATAATGAGGCCAATGCTGCCGTCCCATCATTTCCTTCTATGTACATTTCTTCCTCTTGCTGTAATTCAATCTTTCTTTCTTTGCTGATCGCGCTGCGAATTACCCGTCCAAATCCTGTTCTTTCAGCCCCACCTCTCGCCTCCCCAGTCTCAATTTCGACTTCGGGAGGGGCGGATGGTGCTGAATCTGTCTCTGAAGCGGGAGGTGAGGATGGGCCAAGTGACACAGGTGGTATCTGTGAAGGGCCTTCCTGGGTGCTGGGAAATTGCGCGTCTGCGGTCTGCGCTTGTGGGATGGCTCGAGCTGTGGGTGGGGCGTGGGTTAATGCTTGCGTGAGGGGAAGTGCTTGGGCTGCAGGAGGGGGTATGAGAGCTACTGGTTGGGCCTGCGCAGTCACTACTGGCGTGTTTGGTTTCGATCCTGGTTTTGGGTCTCGACCCGTATGGGTTAGGGAATGTTCCATTAATTTGTCTGCTATGTGTAGTTCCCGCTGCGGGTATATTCCTTCTATGTTCATTTGCTCACGTCTCCCTTCCCGTCTTAGACTTGCCGTCCACTCCTTCTCCTCCTGCTACCTCAAGCTTCGATTTATGCCTGCGCGCATGCTTCTCTCTACTCCTAAGTCGGAGCATTGCTTCCCTCCTCCAATCTTTGACAGTCTCAAAAGCTGCGGGTCGCACTTTTTTCCTAATCAGCACCCTTTCTAGGTTATCTATCCTCGCAATCTCAAAGCTACCATTAATTGGCCACTGATGGTCCTGTTGCTTTCTGGTTTGCCTATGCCAAAATTCACAAAATATGATCGCACCCACACTATATTTTGCATACATGTCATAAGCTGGCGTTCCCCCAGGCGGTGCACTTTGGCCATTTTCCAAGGACTGTCTACCGCAGCGGAAAAGCCCCGCTAAAGTGGACAGTACTCCATGCATGTTTTTACCCTTCCCCTTGATTAACTATCCTTAACCTGGATGTTTGAATTTGCAAAATCAACACTTTACCAAAAATCAGGTTTTCGTTTGAATCGGGGAATGACTCACCTGATAAAACAAGTCGCCTGTCCTGACGCAACCTCTCCCAACATCGTGTCTGCGCTTCTCTGGCTTCTGCCTCGTTTCGGCACCCTCGCCTCCTTTGCCCTCTGGCCCGGTACGTCGATCAGGGATCAGATGTGTGCAGATCTGCGGAAGGAATCTCTCCTCACTTCTACAGGGCGCCCCGTACACCTCTAGATTCCGGCTCGATCGTCCCGTCCTTGACGTTCTCCGCCTTTACTCCGTTACAACGTATACGATGGGGCAAGTGGGGGAGGGTCCCTATTCGGGCGCCATCTTGAAAGGGGCCCCTAGGGGTCCCTCGCGATATGGAAACAAGGCAATAACCATACACGAAAGGATGCGCCAGACACGAGGTTCAAATTCCCAATGCTAGGGTTTATTGCAAGCAAAATAGTCCCAATTGGCCAACTGTGGTCTCACGCCCCGCGACGTGTATTTTCTAGACCTCGAGGGACGCAAGAGAGCGAATTACGTACATCAGTTACATATATACAAAATGCATATCATACAATCAGCTATGTCATGTTTAATACCCCCCTTTTATTGAGTTTCTTTGAACTCGGGATGATGATGGACATTTCTGACGAGTATGACAATTATGACACTTTCGATGTCTATTCTAGTAACAATGTGCAATTTAGAAAGTGCGGAGGCATCTTCTAGTTGTTGAACAGAACACGGTGCTTCTGTTCTTGGAAGCAAGCTGCACACGGGGGAAGAGTCACATTCCAAGCTTTGCTATCTATGAGGTGCTATTCGTGTCCTGGGAGCCGACACGCTCTAAAGGGTTTTGTGAAGGGGGGCCGTAAGAAGAACATAATTCAAGCCTTTAGCTGCTTTATTCTAACATATTCTATCACTGTACGAGACTGGCTGGCAGCTGTGAAATGATTAAACACCCTGCAGCTCTCCCTCAAGGCTACAGAGAGGGAGCGTGGGCATTCCTTTCTGGGCTACCCATGAGGAGTTACAACCAACTCCTCAGTCCCGCGGCCTTGCCCTTTCATATCCAGACAACAATGTTAACAGTCGAGCAGAGTAAGCAGAATTCGCAAGAATTGCAAGCTGCAAAGCAGTTTAGACAGAAAGCAATGAGCAATGGTTAACAAGCAAAATGGCGATTCTTACCACGTTAAAAATGGCCGCTTGTTGGTCAAGCATAGCAGTCTGTATTTCTATAATTCTGTGCATAAGACGGTTGGCCTTCGGCCATCAAGATACGTTCAAATGAAGGGTATTCACTTTTCCAGATTGACACTCTCTCCTCTACACCAACAAACAAAATAATGCAGCTATACCCCTCGATCAATTTGAGGCTTAACTGTGCACATACCTACACAACACCATAAACACCTCTACAGTCCTTAGAACACAGCCATACCCTATAAATAAATCGGGCTAGCTGCACAAATAATCTAATACACAAGCTCCACCACCGCCAAAATGCAGACCCGAGGTCAACAGCCTTGCTGCACTCATTCTACTGATCCCACACATCCACAGCACAATGCCTAGCATTAGAATGCAGTTCCAAACCACGTAAAGCACACTGGCTGTGCACATAGTGAGTGAACCCAAGCATTAATTACTACCCTAATCTCTCCACTGACCTAGATTACAGTCCTCAAGGGCATTCAGCCCAAAACACTTTGAGATCATACCAATGGTATATAAGCCGATATACAAAAGCACAATGGCATAGCATATTCCTCCAGTTCATTTTCCCTACCATCCCATATAACCAAAATATTATCAATATATCCTTTCCACGGGATTATATGTATGGTGTATTTTCCTGTGAAAGTGCATGTGTAATTAAACAAAGAAAATAGATTTTCCATTGAAAGTGCAAAACCTGTGCCTATGCTGACCCCTGAAATTTGTTTATAAAAAGTGTTGTCAAAAATGAAAATATTGGAACTGAGCGTGAGATTAAGCATTTCCTTTATCATGATGTATTTCATCATGTGTTGAAGGCGTAGTTATAAAAAAAATAACCATTAGATTCCAGTGCAAAATCATGTCTAATGGAGGTATAAAAAGCTGTTACATCAAAAGTGACCAAGGTGTATTTATTATGCCAAGACACTTGTTCTACTTTTTGTAAAATATGAACAATGTCTCTCCTGTAAGCTTTTCAATTTGAGGACTTCTGGTTGTATTCATCTGTGAATTTAGACGCATTATCTTTTACGCAGACTATGCCAATTACAATTGGTTGAACTGGTGGTACATTTTGGTATATTTTATGAATATTAGTTAAGAACTAAATCATGTGTAAAATAGGACAATATTAATGAGGAATGTTTTCTCATTATCTTTTAGCTTGCCCTTGCTAGACCATGTTGCTAAAAATGCATTTGCTAGCACGAGGATATCATGTGTGGGAGTATTTTCTATTTTCAAATAGTATCCCGTTATATCCAAATGGTGTTTTTCTATGTTGTTATAGTCGGTCTTATTCAAGATGACAAAATTCCCCCTCAATATCCCCCCCCCCTTAATAATTATGCTGTCATCTCTTGGCAGTTCTTGTAGAGCTCTTTGTTCATTGTAAAGTTTTGGTAGTGTCTCATGTTTTGAACGTGTTTACTTTATACTCATTGTTATGAATTACTTGTATGACACCTTTGTATCTACAAGATTTCCCAATGGAAAAACAGGTGTGAATTCTGATGCTCGTTTGAATTGCGAGGATATCAGAGTATCCAATGATATTTGTAAATCTTCTAGTGTCTTTAGATCAATCAGTTATATACCTTCTTCCAATAATAGTAGCAAAACCTTCTCGTCAGGGTTTCTTGTTCTCTGATCTTGTCCTGACTTTGGTCACTTCTTCTAGTTCCTCTATTTCTGTATGTTCTTCCTCTATTGAGGAATGAATAAGGTTCACTGTCTACAGACATCCTAGTAATATGTTTTGTGAACACAGTCAATTTATTTGATTTATTTGAACATACTGACATGTTATAGCATCCATAGAATCATTATACAGCCTGTAAGTAGGAATACATAGTTGTCATGTACCATTGTAGACTGTGTTTCACTCTGAAAGAAACCAGAAATAAAGGTGAGGAATTTAGGTTAACACCCCTACCAAACACTTAGCGATCAGTAGTACAGTCTATGTTCATTGATATTTCATAAGTGCATTTTCCCACAAATCATTTATGTTGTTAATCTGTTAGATTTTGTAACTCCAAATACATGCCACTTGCCTTATAAACATTGCACCTTCCAAAAATGAAATTATCAGTCTGAACAATTATCCACCCATGGATTATAAGGGGAATGCTTGTATGTTAATTCAATTATACGGTTCATCTGACTAGTTGATAAGGCAAGCCTTACAGACTGTAATGCTCATATAAATGTGGAGGTGAAAATAAATTGGCAAGCGTAAATCAGGAGTAAATCTCTTGAATGGTGAATAGGAATCACTGGCGAATTCCCTCTTCTTTATCTGAAATAATATCAACTGTTATTGCAAACTATCCTGTTACTTGCCACAGAGTGATGTATTCACATTATTGTACCTTACAGCCTTTACAATAGTACTTCCCAAATTTGCAAAAATAACCGAAAATAAAAGTTCACCACTTTGAGCATGTTATTTGGGGATGGGTTGTTGATTATTCCTACACCATTGCATATGGTGTTAACACGTGGGCTTGGAAAAGGCGTATGGAGGAGACACTGGTCATAAGAGTTGGAATTGGTTGTGAGTACAATACCTGAACATAATTTGACAATACCCGTAACTGGTATTCTAAGCTATGACTGTTATTGCACTACCTGTCATACAAAGACAGCTCCTTAGCATATCATGCTAGTATCACACATATGCCAGGAGTATCTGAGTGTAATATGACATTATCTGAGCAGTTGATGTAAATGGTATTTACATTATTGAAGAGCTATGATATATAATGGAAATATTTGTTATATATCATCAATCCATGACATAATTTGAGTACTGCACGCCTTATTGATTCATCAGTGCAGCAGGTTTTTGACCCCGTAGTGGCCATGCAATAAGATCTCCTAAACCATTACTCACAGCTTCAGCACACGTGTACTCTAGCTGTAGAATAGTAGGTCTTTCCTTTGATGCGTACATCATGCATGAGTGTTGTCAGAATGTTGCATATGTGATCTACTCAATGTTTACCTTCCACTCAATGAATCATCAGATGGGCTTTCTCAGGTTTTTCTCTGTGGTTCACTACTGTGTATGTCATTCTAATTGCATGTTCCTTAAAGGTTGCGCGCTTCTTTGTGTCTGTGCTTGTGTGTGTTTGTGTGCATGTGTATGTGTGTGTGTGTGCTATGTAAATGTGAGTATGTGTGCATGTGTGGGTGTGGATATGCGTGAGAGTGTATTGTGATAAATTGTTAGCAGCGCATGCCCCTCCACTTGCAAAAGCGTAAGGGCCTCATAAGAAGTACAGTAGCACAGGTAAAAATGGTGGACATGCAGCAGTAATTCCATCACCAACACATTACCCCTGTTTGACAGTGAACTGGAGGATTTACCACCAGCAAATGTTGGAGGTGAACAATAGAAATTAAAGGTAGATGATTGTCCTACTTGGTCATCAGGGTGCAGAACATGATTTATGTTTTGAGTCCATGCGCCACATGGCATATTATTCCAATATCTATGCTATGCATGTTGTGCATAACCATATAATAGCTTTCCCTAGACTTGTGATATTCTTACACTACAACTCTGACACACAACTTTATGTAACACCCCACAATACCCAGACTGACCTAAATGACCTATTTCCTGAAAATACCCCGAAGTATTGGTTTTTCAGGTGCTTGTGTTGTTTAAACTTCTTTTGTTGCAGATTTACTGAGCAATACTAAACCACCGTTCACCACAGGTACAAACAGTGTGCATTCCAAAATGTTGCATACCATGTCCAATTATAAAATAAGACCGAGGTAAATTGAATTCTGCATAAAAAAACAGACCTATAGCTTTCATCTAATATAAAGTCTAGTTATTTTTATATACATTAACATGACGCATTATGGTCTTTTTTTGTTTATTCATATTTCTCTCTGGTAAGTTTTTGGGAACGTTAACATGGTGTCATACGTCTTTCTATTTGGATTCATTTGCACAACTGCGTAATAATGAATTATAATTTCCCGTTATAAATCTGGCACTGTTTTGTTTACTTGGCCATGTATGGTCAGGCGAGACCTCTCACTGTACTACCTCAGATCCTTAGAGAGTGGAACCTGCTTCTCAAAATTAGGTTACAGATGGGGCAATATGAAAAACATGTTCTGTTGCCACAAACATGACATAGAGCCAGCACAGTACAATAGATAAATCAAATGTGTTTTTGTATATTCAGTGTCAGGGAAGTATGCAAACAATGTAAGAAAAGAATAATCCGTGAACTAATTCGAATTATAAATGTGATTTTTACATGTTTGGAACAAACTATGTATTCACAAATCGTGAAACAGGGACGTTGGGGGAAGAATGTTTAAGGGGGAAATGTTACATTGAATGTAGCTGTCAACATTGGCACTCGGGTGGCGTTGGGTCCCCTGCATGCAATTTTCAACTTTTGCAAGGCGGAATGCTTCCTATAAAGATATGCAGGCAATACATAAAACACGTATGTGTCTATGCACAGACACCCCCCCGCCGCCCCGACCACCACACATAAACACACATGTACATATAGTACCACATTGAACCTTGCTGCAATGCAATCAATGTTAAATGTTAAAGGTACCATCACCAACGAGGTTGGTCCCCAGGCGCTCTGGCGGATCTGCAAGCGCGAAGGCGGGATGGGTTAGTAGTGTGAAAAGGGAGTAGGATAGTGAAAGGAGTGGTGTTCTGTTGGCAGCTTGCAATCAATGGAAGAACAACTTTAACATATGGATACTACAATATTGTCAGTGGCTCATTCTTATGTTATTGGGTTGAATACATTTGTGCATGAAGTTCACTCTTCTTAACTTTAGCTTAACACCCATATAACCGATTATATGTAATATTCAATACATGTGAAGTAGAAAACAAAATTAGCTTTGCTCAGCAATTGATTGGCATGTCATAGCTATTTTAAATCCAATGAAAATGACATTTTAAATGTTAAATTGTTGCTTGCTGACACAGGGGTGCATTCTGACTCGTAAACGGATGCCTACACCAATACATGTGAAGGTGTCCATTGATCAATGAAGTGATAAGCATACGGCATTGTTTCGGTAGTGGGAGTTTTTCTTTGACAAGCTCCATGATGCTATCAATAGCGGCATGATAGATTGAGCTAGGGATAGAAACATCCAGATAATAGTTGATGCTAGCGTATTCTATCAACTGTGTCAACAATTGCATATTGGCCATACATAGAGAGAGGCAATTTACTGGAGAGACATCAGTTTGATTGAAACAAGGCTAACGATTTCTAGCCACATAAAAACAATCAGCTAAAATGAAGCTAGGGCCATGCATGAAAATGCTTAAACACAGATATCTACCCTGCTTGTCAGGTTATGAACCCATTAATATACATCAATAACTGTTAACCTGCCCAGTCAATGACATTCAGTTTATGTGCAATTACATACACATGATTATTGCACATTTTCACCAAGAGGTTCACAAATTCAATTAAAAGCACATTCCCACTTTGGAAACCGGAGGCCCAGGGCCCACGAGATATGGAGTTGAACATCTTCCCATGCAAAGTATAGTGCATTGTTCATTGGGTGTCGGGAGGAAGAGTTGTTTGGGGTTTGATGTTTCTAAATGAAAGTCAATGTACAAACATAGAAAGCTATACCCTATGACCATGGGTACCTCTAGTCAGATTGATGAAGTATTTGATTTAGAAGTTGCATATTGACATTCGAGGTCCCCCACTGGTAAGCCCTAAATCTGTGTGTGAATCAGTGTTCATACAAATGGAACATCACAGGCATTCAGAAGAATGTTGCGAGCTCTGACTAGTTACTATTCATTTGGAGTACAGATACGATCTTCTTCCAAGAAAGCCGGGTTTTCCACAAATGTGCAGTTCAATGTCTTGGGATGCACTCCCGACACACCACATGTGAGAGGAAGTACAAACTAAGGAAATTCCTATACAGTGGACTGGGGGTCTGCTAAAATGCCAGTGGCCCCAGTTACAAGTGCACCCTTTCTGCTTTATGTGATAAACACGGGAGAGAGATATATTTCTGAGAGCACTCCATGAAGAAATGTAGGGCAGCAACATTTTGTAGAAAAGCACATTGAGAGTACAACCCATGTGACATAATGCAGTAGGAAACTACTGTGCAATAGTGCATTAGGTTTGACACATATATAGATATAAACAGAGAAAGGTAGTATCTATAAAGCACAGTACACATCTGTTTTACTGCCCATTACTTGCATTAGACTTTAGATTGCCCATACATAAATACAGGCCCCACAACAGATGCAACTTCCTGGGCCATTTACAAGTTATTAGACAACAGAAGCACATGTTTTTTTTCTCACAGTAAAATACACTTAATTCATGTCCATCCTAGATGAAGCATGTGCAAGGCCACAGCCCTCGGAGATAGATGTGAAGAGTCGCACAGGGATTGTTCAGAAGCAGGGGAGAAACAGGATCCCAAGCCCCAAGCAAGATAAAATATCACAAATAATTTCCTTACATAGTATTTAAAATTACAAGGTGAATGCCATAGTTTGGTGAGAAGAAGGTAGTGCGCTGAATAGTGGATGAACGCAGCAAGGAAACACACTACTCTATGAAGGATAATGGCCACTTCGATTGAAGCCACAAGCACCAAGTAACAAGGGTTGTTTGACCGGCATTATTAGGGAGAAAGAATTAATGACAATGAAAATAAAGAAATACCTGCTCAATAGAGGAATACATGTAGTATCATGGAAGGGTCGGGATATGAATAACTTATTTTCCCACAAACAATATTCACAAAACCAAGATAATCCACACACACATCCCCACACATACATGTACATTCAAGATTTGTACACAGTCTTGGAGCAGTATTCAAGAAATATTTCTTAGGAGGTCATGTGTTTCTATGATGGGAAAGTAAGGATATGTCCCAGAAGATGAAACATGTAAAAAAAGTGATGAGGTATTCATTTTTGTTGCTACACTGCTTGCATCTCATAAACTCAATGGTTAATGAAGGTGGGAATAAGCCTACCATCGAGCACTCGAGCATTTGAGGGTGGGATTGCCAATGGGGACACAATATGTATGTTACAAAAGGTAAAAACCTACAACAACCAATGAAAATGAAGCAGTTTTGATAACCTGAGTATTAAGTCAAAATTAAGAGTAGGTTGCTGATTTGGTCACACAGGGTAGGTTATGACAATAGGGCTAGGTACTGTATAGATTTCTGTAGGGGACAGCAACTACTGTCCAATCAGTGACTAATGATTTACATGTATCTTGAAACATTGTTAAAACTATGAGGTCACTGACTCCTATAAAAACTACCATTTAATGATGACACGTTGAATGATTTTTGGCTAATGGCGTTTATGGGCCTACCTTACAAATGCTACCACAATCCCTTTCCCTGCTATAAAGAATAAAAGTGGGTGACCGAGTGAAGGGCTTAATTTTTGGATTATAGCATTTAATGTTAAGGCCACACAACTGGGCCCATATATTCCAAATATTTACATCCCACAGGGGGAGCTCCACTCATAACACATCATTCCTTTATCTAATACAGCATATGGCAGTATGGGGATGAATACTATGAGACAACTGGGCAAGCCCTGCAACCACTGATAGCAGTAGACCTCAATGTAGGTTTGACAAAATATAATTTTCTAAAACTACAGTGTCAGTGCCATCAGATAATCTCAAACAGTGATTTGTGGCATATAGAATCATAAAAGTACCCGGACAATGCAATGTAGGCCTGTGTTCCTGAAGGGCAATGGCACAATCACTTTTTTGTATGACAAAAAGAGAGAGGGCTTCACACAAATGGGGAAGGGTATTGTCAACTATGTCAAAAATATGGCTAATTCGCACCCTATTATATTTGATCTATCAGAGGCTTCAGGTCCAGAGAGGTTGTCAATTGATCATTTTAAATTTGACCTGAGAATTTTGATTCATCAATCTGCGTTATGTCATTTCCAAACTTTGTAAAAACCCTTCCAACAGAGATGGATGTATAAGAAAGGAGAGGAAGATAAACCAGCAAACTATCATGCAGTCTTGCTCATTGGTTGTACTGGTAAAATGTATATCAAAGTTTTACTTATTCATCTTGAGGGCTGGATAGAAAAGAAAAATCTGTTCAGTATTTAGAAAGTAGGCTTCATCAAAGAGCAAAAGATGATTGATCGATTGCTTAGGTGTTTTTCTACTGCCACAGAAATATGTTAAATAAAAAAGGGGACATTATATACCCTATTTATTGATCTGAAAACAGCATATGATAGTGTTCAAATAGAATATTTTGTAATAACATTATGTATTTCTTTGGCTATGGCATCCCACCATCATCACTACGTGAAATGATGGAATTATACTTTGCAAATTCGGCGCGTGTTGGATGGGGCCTAAGTGGGGAGTTCTCTAAGTCCTTTCAGGTTAAATAGGGAGGACAACAAGTGCTGTTCATTTATATATAAACGTGAACATGTGTGGGTTTGTGGCGTTGCATATGTTCCCTATACAATTCCACACTGTTTCACCAATCTGCACCAAATTTTGCACAGTCACCTGTTAGGGCCCTCTGGACATTACAGGCTATATGACATCTAAAGACCCCCCTTACACCGGATTTCAGCAAAGCTCAAAATGGGGTTGTGGGTTTGAGGCTTTGAGTATATTCCCTATACAATTCCACACCGTTTCACTAATCTGCACCAAATTCTGCAGAGTAATCTGTTAGGACCCTCTGGACAATACTGACTACATGACATCTGGACATCCTACCCATTTTCCCGGATTTCAGCAAAATTTTAAAATGTGTGGGTCGTTTTGTGTGCTTGTGGCTTGGCGAAGTGTTGTTCCTTATACAATTATATTCAGTATGCAGATAATGTGTGGATGGCATCATATAGAGTGATTCATAAGAATGTTTCACTGCCTTGAATCACCAATGGAAGAGCGTGAGGAAAGGTTGCCAGATGGTGAGCCTCAGTCTGAGGATTATCTAAGATTATCCAGTGAAAACGTGACTGTGGCATCCCTGAAATCAGCAATTGAGATAAATCATATGTGAATGTGAATTCAGATTGAACTTACCTGAAATGGACTCCTAGTGCAATGTCTATAAAGGCTGTGAATTATTAAAAGTTTCTCAGCGGTATTGTGGATTGCAAAATTGACCATTCTATCATCATTATTAAAAAAACATAACATGGATCCCGTGGTTCTCCAGAATTATTGACCAATTGCAGGACTTCCATGGCAGGGGAAAATCCTGGAGAAAGTAGTTACCTGCCAGCTACAGGACGTTTTAGAAAAAGAGTCACTCCTGGACCCCTTTCGATCAGGTTTTTTACCCAAGTTTGGAACAGAGACGGCCTTGCTGGCAGTCCAGGATGACTTTCTAGAAGTTGCTCAGTGGGGTAAGCTCTCATTTTTATTGATGGACTTGTCTGCAGCCTTTGATACAGTCAACCATAACATCTTACTTAATTGGTTGAAGGTGGTTGTCAGAGTTTCAGAGCACATCATTAAATGGTTTGAATCGTTCCTGACTAACCGTCAACAACATGTTACACTTGGTGGTTTCTTCTCAGATCCCACTATGATGGGATGTGGTGTACCACAGGGGTCTTCACTATCACCATTACTCGTTAATTTGTATCTACAACCTTTTATGGAGATCTTGAGGCGCCGTGGGATGAATTATCATTCCTATGCTGACGACACTCAGATCTTCATCAAAATTGGAGATTTTGAAGAAACCTTCACTAGGGTTAAACATTGTCTGGAAGAAGTTAGTTAGTGGATGTCTATTAACCAGCTTCATCTGAATGCATCCAAAACAGAGCTTGTACTCTTTGGACCAAGACATCTACTCACAGCCTTCAAAGAACTGTCAGTTCCCAACCTGTTTGGCGTAGAGCTGTCGGAATAAAAAGTATATCATGCCTCCTACTGTAATAAATATATTAATATTGGCCTATGCCAAGCTGCTTGAAAGTCACTTGCGAGATCTGTGTTACAAGGTCCTGACCTTTAATCCATGTAGGCCGCCATTTCAGGTCAAACCGCCATTTAAGGATTTATGTGGAAATGTCACCCTGTGAGCTAAAATGGTGGACAATGTCATTGCAAAATACAACATGGCCGTCTTGACCTCTGTACATTGCTAATGTGTAATCTGCCTGCAGGCTACTTGTTGAGGTCATGAACTGAGACCTTGTCCTATGTGTAAAAGGATTACTCGCGCAAGTAAACCAATCCACGAGTATGTATTATGATAATGTATTTACACATTGGACAAAGAACATCTTTTTTACTATATTGTATTAATGTTTAAGAAGACCTGCAATACGAAACTTAGAATACACAGTTAATGCATACGCTTATTGTTACATGTAATAAAGAACAAACCAGTTAGATGCGGTTATTTGAGACTCAGCAACGAACCCTAGAATTGGTGATGTATAAAGTAGAAAATTAACCCGAAGAGGGGTTGACCATAGCGCTCACAAAATGTATAAAAAACGAATGTATTCTAATGTACAGTCTCTCACTGAACACACTGAACCACGCTGGAGTTCGTTGTGTTGTACTGAGGGCCGATAGCTATCTGACTTTGCATTGTTTTGTAATTGTATTCAATAGAGAATAAAGTACTTTGTGTGTTCCTTTGAAACCTGTGTTTGGTGTATTTCCTTTTGGGGTACTCTGCCTCGATATTTTGTTTCGGTTTTTACAGTTGGCGCCCGAACAGGGACCCTCAAGATTGATGCCGGACTGTTGAAGGTTGACACTTGCTATTGGACTGGGATCGGACGGTGATCAAAAAGTAAGGGGCGCCTGGATGAGACGCGACACCTCAGCAGCGCTGCATGATCCGATCCCTGGACGATTAGCCTGTGGTCTGAGATGGCATCTTTACGAGGGTCCACTTATCGAGGCGGGCAGATTTGCCGAAATCACCGTACACGAGGTAAGATTAATTAGGTAAGATTCTTAGAAATACCGATCGGTCCTCCTTAGGTTTGGCCAGGTGAGTCGTGACCCGATTCTTAATTTAACCACGGCAATTTGAATTTTGGTGCATTGTATCTGCAGACACAATTATTGACCAGGTAACACCAAGAATTTGAGATATGCCTGGGAAATTGTCTACCTGCTTTAGGGCATTATTCCGCAGTGATAGACAATCTTTGGAATTTCATCGTCCGGCACCACAGGAGGGGTCGCCGGCATGTACTATGTACTGTAAGCATGGCATTGGAAGTATAGTTTTTAATGATATTTGGCACAGACAAACCAGACATGCCTCCGAACTTCAGTGGCCAATCAATGGTAGATTCAAGATCCCTCGCATTGAATATTTGGAGTCAGTATTGATAAAGAAAAAGGCTAGACCTGCAGCATTTGATGTTTTACAGAATTGCAAAAAAGAAGCGTTACAACAGCTTAAGAGTAGAGAGAAACATGTGCGCCGTCATAAGACAGTTGCCGAAAAAGCATTATTATATGATCAGGATAAACAGTCTGAGTCTGCTAAAAATATGGAAAGGGCTTTCTCACTTGGTATCCAGAAAATCTATCCTTCCAAAGATCTTCATGATGCTGATGAGTTTTTTGAGAAAATATTAAATGAACGAAGGCCTGGTGCCTCTGCGCCAACTCCATATGTTCCTCTTCCCGCTGTTTTACCTTTTCCTGTTGTTATTCCTACTCTTCCTGCTCAACCTATTGTTCCTATTCCTCCGACTGTTGTTCCTCTACCTGCTCCTCTGCCTCTTCCTGTCGCACCAGTTATAGCTCCTCCATCGAATTTGCCTATCCTTTCTCTTCCAAGTGGTCTTGGGCCGCTTGTAATCGATTATGGTGCAGGCTCAAAGGTTGCCACTCGCAGTACTGTACCACTGGAGAAGAAACGTGAGTTAATTGCATAGGCTAAACATTGTATGGAGAAGGATGATCAGGCTAGTGTTTTTTCCACACTTTTTAATGCGGATAATTTTCCGGAGAAAAATGTTTTTATTGAAGGTTTGGGGATTCAGTTATGTATAATGTGGGGAAGATTAAATAATGCGGATGTTCCGCAAGAGTTAAGGGATCTGAATACTTTAGCACTTTCCAGAGATACTGTGGAGAAGGTAAATGAGCATGTTGAAAGGTTATTTGAATATAGAAAGGAGTTATAAAGGATACGGTACGAGGAAGATGAAGAGGAAAGTATGTATGTACAGAAACGGTACCTTCCGTGTCGTAAACCGATATCAGAGGAAATGCGAATTTGTAATAAAGATGCGATTAGATAGATTTTAGACATATCGATAACTCCAGATGAGGTATATGACACATATATTCAATATATGTAGGAAATGCAGAGAAAAGTGATACAGGTAACGATAGAGTACCTGCAAGATGAATGTGTAAAGAGGAAGATTAGTTGTCCCACAGAGTTATTGAATATTTATAAGAGAGCTTTTTCATTTGACACTTCTTCGACTGCTTTAGCGCTCGACTTGGCTCTGTTGCTTAGTAAGCGTTCGGAGTTGCCTACATCTCAGTTGCCTATGAGAGAGGTTCCTCCGACATTTGTCCTGAAGGTTGAGGTTGCGGCCGATGCTGCACGAGGTATAGTCGCTGTGGACATTCCTGCACATTATGTATCACAGTTTGTTCACGTCCCGTTTTTACGACAGGAAGTGAACACCATTAGACAGTCTATTCTTGACACTAGGAAAAATCCGACAGGGTTCTATAAAGAGATGGAATCTGTTTTGCAATCCTCAGTGTTCACCTTGGGTGACATTGATTTGTTGTTTCCAGTACTCCTGCCCGTAGATTTATGGAAACAAGTTAGAACTATTGACGATGTACCCGGGTTGGGAGATACATGGGCAAATTTAACTAGATTCGATGGGGAAAGGCCAGCTGGTGAAAGACCACAGCAGGTGATATTAACCTTGCCTGATAGAATCATTGCTAAATTAAAAACCATAATTCTCGAAAAAATAATTATATGGGACAAGCTTAGTGCCTGTGTCCAAGGAAAGTCTGAGGGTGCTTCTTTAATCGGTTCGAACAGGTATTTTCAGATTTCAGTGGACAAGACTTGGGCACAGAGTCTGGGAAAAGGTTATTTGTGGACAAATTTGTACGTGGATTGCTGCCTGACATCCAGTCACAGATTATGTCCTCTGAGAGCGCTTGGCAGGCGAAATCGCAATCAGAAGTACTGCATATGGCTCAGTACTATGAGAATCGTGTCAACAATGAAAAGGATAGGATTGAAAAACGGAAGGGTGATTTAAAAACAAAGGTGCTATTGCAGCAAATTGTTAGAGGCCCCAGAGGGGATAACTAGTCGAATCGTTTGACTTGCTTAACTGCATTATGCTTTGCACCAGTTTTGGGCACACCAAACTATGAAAATGCCTTCGTATTGTTTGTGCATGAACGTGATGGATGTGCTTTGGCTGTATTAACGCAGGAGCATGGAGGGAAGAATAGGCTGTGCGGTTACTATTCCTCTGCCCTTGATCCTGTAGCATGCGCTTTGCCAAGATGTTTGCGCGCTGTCGCTGCTGCTGCTGATTCTGTAAAACAGAGTGAGGGAATGGTCCTAGGCCATGATTTGACCCCGATGGTGCCTCACTCTGTAGATGTACTATTGAACCGAACTCAAACGCAACACCTCACTTCCGCACGGTTGACAAGATACAAATTGATCTTGTTTGCCCCTCACATTCAAATTAGGAGGTGTTGTGTTCTTAATCCGGCTGAACTCCAACCTTTCGCGCAAGATATTACTTGCAGCGATGAAGATTCACATTATTGTTTGTATACGCCCGAGCAAGAAACAAAGGGAAGGATTGATTTGAAAGATACCCCTTTGGATAATCCGCAAGGAGAGCTGTTTTGTGACGGCTCCTGCTTTAAACTTCCGGATGGTACATCCACAGCCGCTTATGCAATCACTACCTTAAGCACGGTTGTGGAAACTAAGAGAATTACGCATAATTCTGCGCAGACCACAGAGATTATAGCATTAACCCGAGCTTGTGAACTTTCCGAAGGGCTTGCAGTAAATATATATACTGATAGTCAGTATGCCTTTGGGGTGGTTCACAACTTTGGGAGACTTTGGTCAGAGAGAGGATTCCTAACCTCTCATGGTACCAAGATCCAACATGGCACCCTAATAGTGCAACTACTCTCAGCACTTGCTCTCCCTACCCAGTTAGCAGTTGTAAAATGTGCAGCACATCGCAAGATTGTAGATAACATTGGAAAAGGGAATGCTTTCGCTGACGAAATAGCTAGACAAACTGCTACTGATCTCTTTACGTAGATATATTTTTCTAGGGAGACTGAAAATGCTAATGTGCTGGATGAGGGAGTGGGGTCTGTACGGGATATCCAAGCCGATGCCACAGTAGAAGAAGCTAAGAGGTGGGCTGAGGACTTGGGAAAACTTGATGACGATGGGTGTTGGGTGGACATGGTGGATGGGAAATGGTTACTCCCCGATGTGTATGTGCTAATGATGGTTGTAATGGCGGTCCTACGCATGTGTGTGCTCAACAGATGATGAAAATGTTAGAAAGAGTGTGGGTAAACAACAAAATTTCAAAAATTGCTCAGAACTATGTCCAGAATTGTATGATTTGCCTAAAGTATAATATGGGAAAGGGGACAGCAACCCTGAGGGGAAGTTTATGGCCACCCTCTGTCCCATTTGAAGTAATTCACTTTGATTTCATTGAAACAGAGTGATGCAATAATTTAAAATATGTATTGGTAGTCATTTGTGCCTTTAGTAAGTGGGTCGAGGCTTTCCCTGTTAAAGATGCCACAGCTATGACCACTGCGAAAACTATGTTAAAAGAATACTTTTCCCGGTTCGGTTTTCCGAGAGTTATCTTATCGGACATTGGTCTGCACTTTGTCGCCGCTGTAATCCGACAGATATGTACAGCGTTACAAATTGACAAACGGTTCCATTCGGCCAGACATCCTCAGAGTGCCGAACAAGTAGAAAGACACAACGGCATCATCAAGAACAAACTCGCTAAGACGTGTGCCGGCACCAAACTAAAATGGCCGGACGCCTTACTGATTGTGTTATTAGCGATGCGTACAACCCCTCAAACTAAGACTGGGCTCTCTCCATTTGAGGTGGTAATGGGGAGACCTGCCAATATCTGGAATTTGCCAAAATGTCAAAAGTTGAGAGATATCGAAAATGTATTACTTTCAGATTATTGTAGCCAATTGACTAAAAACCTGTATTTGATTTACCACCAGGTACGAGAGGCCTTACCTGTGCGGTACGAAGGCCCGGGCCATGGCATACGACCTGGAAGCTGGGTGCTCACTAAGTCATTTGAGTGCACCTCCTGCCTCACGCCTCGCTGGCATGGGCCGTTCCAGGTCTTGTTGGTCACCCAAACAGCGGTGCGGGTAGCTGGCCAAAAAGAATTGGATCCACGCGTCACACATCAAGAAACTTCCTCACCCTGTGCCACACGTTAGAGAAGAAGCAGAACCCCTTGCTGATACTGCAACCAATGATCCCAAAGCAGTAAACAGCACCGAGAGTGTGTAGGAGAATATCTCTAAGTCCAAGAGGCTTGGGGAAGCTGCCATTTTGTTTCCACACTCTCCACCGATTTTGCACCTTGAAGCGGCTGTTTCAAACGCAGCCCCTTCGTTTGTCCCGGATACGTTGCTTCCAACGGGAAGTGACGACACATTGCTTCCGGATCAATCAGTGCCAGGAACAGCCAAATATCACTTGCGTACAAGGAAATAGACATACGGCACGGTTCAACTGTGCATTCAAGGAAGGAAAAGAATCATCGAGGGCTTACTTTTGTCCAAATTTGAGAAAGGGGATTCTGTTGGCTAGGGTTTTGGAAGGAAACAGAAATCGCGCGACCGGGGGGTCGCCAGCAACGAACATTGGGGTTTCCGTCTGAAGACTGCAATGCCTGCTACCACCGCCGCTCGTATTGGACTTGTAAATAAGGGGGTGACCAACCGGGACAATGGACAAAATGCCTGGGCCCCGAAAACGTACTGCTGTGTTTTTGTAATAATATTTGGTTTTATAATAGGCACTGTTGTAGGCCTTTGGTATTTAGATGAAGCTTATCCTTTAGAGTTTTCACTACCGACTGTAAATGTACCCACTGTTCATACACCTTTTGTGCATTCGCATACTTTGTCCCCTAGAGATTCTCAGCACAGACAAAAGTATCATAATAATACTCTGTTACTTATAATGAACGCTACGCATGCCATTTTTAATAGATCCAATTGCTGGGTCTGTTCACATTTACCGCAACACGGGGACAAGGGGCTAGGTTGGTATATTCATCCTTTACCGTTGACAACTGCTTGCTATGCTTCTCTTAGAGCATTGTTCTTTGGCCGATGGAATGATAGCGTCTCAGGGAACTTTGATGGCACCAATTTGAATAGTTTTGAGAAACGTGTTTTGACTCCCCTGGGATGCTCTCTTTTTTCGAATAGGAGTAGACCGAATGTTGCTTCTATTAGGCCTTCTGATAGACTGTCTCGTCCCTTTCAATCTTTGATTTCCTTTAAAATGGTTCCGATAGGCAATAAGGATGCCATGCCGCCTTCTTACACTGTTAACCATAGCCCCGATTTAGTTTCTTTCTGCATACAGAGGAATGGCACTCGGTCAATGGGAGATTTTAAAGCTTGTGCCAACGTTGCAAATTTGACTGGGGAAGACAGACCTTTGTATATAGGCGAACCTGTCTATTTTGTTTGCGGTAATATAGCGTTTCCAGGGATTGGCAAGGAACCTGTTATTTAGGGATCCTGTTACCTGGGGTGTTCATAGCGAGTACTAAAGAAGTTTCGAAGGCTCGTCCACGACGGGATGAGAATGGTGATACCCCGGCACAAGTATTGGGAGATATAGCAAAATCAGTTGTGCCATTTTGGGGGCAGATAGCGTATTCAGAAGATATTAGAAAACTAGCGAGAGTACTGGAGAGAACCATCAACCGGACCACAGATATCTACAATATGACATTAGAGCAGAAAGCAATAAGATTAGTAGCACTCCAGAATCGAATGGCATTAGACGTCATTTTAGCTGAGCGTGGAGGAGTATGTAAAGTAGTGGGGTCCGCTTGCTGTGTTTTCGAACCAGATACCTCCCCAACTATCTTTAAGGCAATACAAAATCTGCACGTCCTTGGTTCTGAAGTGCATGTTCCCCAGGGAAACTGGGACCTAAGCGCTTGGTTCTGGGACTTCTTGTGATCTTGGGGTTGGAAGGTACTTTCGGTCTTTTTAACTATTTTAGGAGTTCTGTTGTTCTTTTGTTGCTGTATTCAGTGTCTGCCTGGTATGTGTTCGATGCTAGGGGGTTGTTGTGCACAAGCGATAAATCTGATAGGACATGAGGTGTATGCCTCGGATAAAACTTCCAAAGAATATGTGTTAAAAGATATATTAGTAAAAGACCCAATGGCAATAGATATTTCAGATAGTGATTCAGGGTACATACTGATGCATGGAGTTATTCGTGAGGAGACCCAAAATAGTTTTTAGCACTTGGCATAGGCCAAAAGGAGGGTTTGTCGGAATAAAAAGTATATTGTGTCTCCTACTGTAATAAATATATTAATATTGGCCTACGCCAAGCTGCTCGAAAGTCACTTGTGAGATCTGTGTTATAAGGTCCTGACCTTTAATCCATGTAGGCCGCCATTTCAGGTCAAACCGCCATTTTAGGATTTATGTGGAAAAGTCACCCTGTGAGCTAAAATGGTGGACAATGTCATTGCAAAATACAACATGGCCGCCTTGACCTCTGTACATCACTAATGTGTAATCTGCCTGCAGGCTACTTGTTGAGGTCATGAACTGAGACCTTGTCCTACGTTGACCTATGTGTAAAAGGATTACTCGCGCAAGTAAACCAATCCATGAGTATGTATTATGATAATGTATTTACACATTGGACAAAGAACATCTTTTTTACTATATTGTATTAATGTTTAAGAAGACCTGCAATACGAAACTTAGAATACACAGTTAATGCATACGCTTATTGTTACATGTAATAAAGAACAAACCAGTTAGATGCGTTTATTTGAGACTGGCAACAAACCCTAGAATTGGTGATGTATAAAGTAAAATATTAACCCAAAGAGGGGTTGGCCATAGCGCTCACAAAATGTATAAAAAGCGAATGCATTCTAATGTACAGTCTCTCACTGAACACATTGAACCACGCTGGAGTTCGTTGTGTTGTACTGAGGGCCGATAGCTATCTGAATTTGCATTGTTTTGTAATTGTGTTCGATAGAGAATAAAGTACTTTGTATGTTCCTTTGAAACCTGTGTTTGGTGTATTTCCTTTTGGGGTACTCTGCCTCGATATTTTGTTTCTATTTTCACAGAGCTAGGTTTCGCCTCCAGCATAAAAAACCTGCGATGTATTTGGCAGGGCAATCGGGGTAGTGAGGGCCAAGTAGGAGCTAAAGTACAGGCAATTTTCTACTCATTGAGACTGCTATGGCAGGTCTTACAAATATATCCCAGACGAAGATCACGCAGCAGTGGTGGGGGCATTAACAAATGCTCATCTGGATTATTGTAATAGCCTGCTGATGGGTATCCCAGCTAAACAACTTCATAGTTTTCAAATAGTCAGAATGTGGCTGCTAGATTGGTCGGCAGGCTGGGTAAATCAGCTCATGTATCACCATCTCATTGAGCACTTCATTGGCTGGCAGTGGAAGAGCACATTAAATTTAAGGTGACATACTTTATCTTTAAGCGGATTGGCACCAGCCTACTTGAGAGACAGGATTAGCCACTATCATCCTTTAAGGTATTTACAATCAAAAGGTCTGTTGCTCTTGACTGTTCCCTCTTCTGTCTGTCTGTATAGGGGGTGATAGAAGATTTGCTGTTTTTGGCACAAAGCTGTTGAACAGTATTTCAAGAGAGATAAGAGCCCTGGAGACACTTCATCAATTCTGTAAAGCACTAAAAACTTTCCAGTTCAATATAGTATCATCATCAACAAATCAAAATCACCATTCAAAGACTGTTCATAGCTCCAAAATAAACTCCATGTTCATTTATAATATACAATACTGGACCAGCTGGAAGTATTTAATCACATAGGAGCTCATTTTGGGTGGTGTGTAACAAACAGAATGTGTAATAGCCTTGTGTAAGGCTTTTACGCATTCTGTTTACATCATGGCCCATTTTCATTGATTTGTAAGACAGAGAGGAGGGGCCTAACCTATGTTTCTGCCTCTCCCTTGCTCTCTGTCATGAAAATATTGCAGAAATTCTGCTGGCATGAATTTGCATACCAGCGCAAATGCTGGGGCTTCCTATACAAATCCATTCTAAACGCTGCCTGCCATGTGTAGAATGTTTGTGGGCATTCACCCATCCTGGATATCATGGTGCCCAAGGCTTAGTGCAATTATAACCAGAGATAAATCCTAATCCCATTTATTTCAAGATGAAGGCACACACTGGAGATGACTGTGATAAACCCAACAATGTTCTAAGGGACGTGTTTTATTGAATCACCAGAATATATGCAACCTTGTACTGCCAAATTCCACATGCAACAACCTGTACAGGCCAATCTTGGGCAATTGACAGCAAGCAATACCCCAAGTCAGTGTCAATATGTTTGTATAACAAGACAATTGCTGAGTTTAAACAAGACATTTCTGATGCCTGGTTTTTGATGTGGGCACTACTGGTAAAGGTGCAACTGAACTGAACACCTGCATAATCATGTTCAGTCACATATTCTTGCTGATGGTGCCCTAAGAGCCTAACCTTCTAGCTACGGTACAAGGTATTTCATGTTTGATGTTGAAATAGTAACTGTTGAATATCCCTGTAAAGTAATCAACTATACTAAGCAAATATTAACACAGACAAAACAACATCAACTTTCTATGATCAAATATTGTCACTTATTAGTGTATTGTCAGAGAAAACATTACTCCAATGGTCCACCACAAATAAAAAGCTTGCAATTTAGATGTTGTGCTGATTACAAAGAGTGTGCAAGTATGTGTCCTGTTGATTTGCATGAGGATTCCCTCATGACAGCTCTGATCGAGGTTGACACCATCATGAGTGCAAAGCCACGGAAGGAAGGAATACTGATAATGAAGTGACCCTGCACCAGAGGTGTATTTATATCCTAATCACTTCAACCAGATCTAGAGCCTTAGACATTGTTTTTATTACAAAGAAAATAATTTGCCCAAGAACCCAAAACCAGTTGGTGCCATCACCATGAATAGTTCCACCTAACTACACCGACACAAACCCGCTGAGTTATCCGCAATCGCACCGACTGCCAGGAGGGATGCCGGACCATAGCCGGACCATAGCCGGACCATAGCAGGAAGTGTAAGCGACAAACTAGAGAAGAGTCCCCAATGGAGAAGAAAACCAAGAAAGAGAAACCAAGCAGGAAGAAGATCCCGATCGGCTCATGACCCAGGATTCATTCCACCATCAATGAAGAGAGAATTAACTGGGAGAATGGGAGGACCAAGAGGCCAAAAGGGAATCATTAAACGAGTGAAGAAACCCATCCCAGTGAAATTGTCGAAACTCAATCTACAAAGTTGATACATCTTAATTGTAACAAAATAAGAGGAAATGTCATATTCATACCTAAGGAAGATAGTATTAATATGCTGAGGAGCATATTAAAGAGAGAACATCACAAGATGAAAGCAACTTATCTTTTCTGTTGGTAAAATTGTCAGATAGAAGAAGGTATAACCCAGGCTACAGCCGGTCAGTTGCTCTATACCCAGACGTATGACAGCACCCAAAAACATTGTCTTTTTCTCTTTGTCATAGCCATGGTAAAAGCAAAAATCATTTTCTGCTCTCCCAAGCCCTCACCAAGTGCCCCTGACATATATGCCAGCTCACTCACTTCCCTGATGGCCTTTTAGCCTCCCCTGCTCTGTCCCATTCCCCCTATAACACTTGTTGTTTCTGTGACACTGTTTTGGTCCAAATGTTTGTTAGCCAGAAGTATAACCCAGGCTGTAGCCAGCGCCTTGCTCTATACTCATGCATATGACAACACCCAATAAAATTGTTTATTTCTATTTGTTGTAGCTGCGTCTATCGGGAAAAACAGTGACATGAAATTGTTCCTGCTCTCCCAAACCCTCACCAAATGCCACCAACATCTATGCCAACTCCCCCCTCTCCCCTGATTACCTCCTCACCTGCCCTCTCCCCAATTGCCCCTATAACACTCATCAATTCTGTGATGCACCTTCAGTTGAGATGTCGGGTATCTGCGAATATACTTTACGATAGCCGAGGCTGCAGAAATGCTTTCTGTAGCAAACTCTTTCCCTACACCCCCTCCAAATCCTAAATTTCACTTGGTGTCCTCTTGCCTCCCCCACCTCTAGACGGATGGCATTTGCATGATTTTTTACCTGCAAATGGCTTTTTTTTCCAATGTTTCATTTTCTAATACCCGCAGCTATAACCGCGGCTATCTCTCACATCGAGAAAAAAAAGATGGCGGCTCTTTTGTTTATAAACACAAGGATTCTTGACAATTTACCCAAGATATAGCTATTTTGGAGAAGGCGGCACCCCCTTTTCCATCAAATAATAAAATGACTACTGGACAGAATAACCCCAAACCACAAGAGGGTCAATGCTTTAGGCCCAAGTTGCTTTGCACCTGGTCCAAATCCGTCCAGCGGTTTGGGCTGTGCAGTGGAGCAAAACTTGATCTTTTTTTCTCAATGGAAAAATGAATGAGGAGTAGGCCACAACTTTGTTTTTTTTTAAATTTTCTTAATAACTTTATTATTTTTTAACAGATCTTTCCCACATTTTTGCCAAATCTGTCTCACGAGTAAAAAGTTATTAGCAATTCATATTTTTTGAGTTTCCTATGAGAGTCAGACTAACTTTAGGTATAGAACGGCAACCTTATATATCGAGCTTTGGAATATTTGAAATATTTTTCAACAATTGAAGATATAATATACTTAAAAGATATTTGTGTTGGTTGCATGGATTTTTAAAAGTAGTTAGATAAACTATATCTGTTTGGTGACTGAAATGTGTTCAATGACATATTATTGATAGTCTAATTTTACATAAATATAAATAATGGACTTACAAAATCCTAAATGTTTTGTATTTTCTTCTGGTTCCTTTTCTCAAGCATCTTCTTTTTTAATGTCTTCTTCTGTTGGATAATGTTTCTCCAGCCATTCCATGTAGTTTTCCATTGTACTGTGATAGAAAAAAATACTGCAGGTCATCTCAGATATTAGAATTAGAAAAGGAGGAATTTTACATGAGAAGAGAACATGGAATGTTTTGTATTTACTTTCTGATTGGTTGTTTATTGTTTGTGTGGTGAGTATCTGCTAATAGGATGTCAAGTACCACAGATGCTGCTGAACTGTTGAATCTATCAGAGGACATAATTTTTTGAGTGATGTTTATATGTGCCAATAAAACTGTAGATATTGAATCAGTATATTAAAGTTTTCCTACATTAAATGGCCTGCGGTAGCGGCCATGTAGTTATGGTAAGTTGCTAAACCCATAAGAAGAGCATTTCTTGGGCGGCTTATAATTTTGCTCCCCCTGGACGAATCCTGACCAAAAACAGTATAGGGCACACTCTGAATTTTCTTGCAAAGTTTGGTGAGGTTTGGTCAAGGGGGGGGGGGTCAAAGTTATAGGGGGGTCCCAAAATTTCTTTTTTTTCCCATAGATATAATGGGAAAAAACTTTTCTCACGCCTACAGCCCAAACCACTGAACGGATTTTCACCAACTTTGCAGCAAGAGCGTCGGATTGGTCCCGAAAGCGTGCTTTTGTTAATTTGGTGTATGACCAAAACATAAGGCAAAATAATTAGTGATATCTATGACCCCTCCGCGGACACACTTCCCTGTTCGCTCCACGGACAGGACACTGATTGGCTAATAGACTTGCATCATGGCCACGGACACACAACGTGTTCTCTGATTGGTTGGAGTGAAGCGTGAGGTGCGTCAGATTTTCGGAAACGCCTGCCATCTTGGATTCACGGACATCGACCGGTGTCCACGGATATCGCGGTAAAAACACTTGTCAAACTTATCAAATAATCTCTGGGGAGATGAGGGGTGATGAGGATGGCATGGGATATGGCTGAAAGAAGCAAAAAAAGGGTGGATTTTGCCACAAAAGTCAGCAAACAGTCCTGAGAGGTTCAGGGACACTTCAGATGTTTGGTGGCAGTTTTTGGATGGCATATAACTTTGGCACCACTTAATGAAACCACATGAAGTTTTGCAGTTTTATTCCTGACCTGATTCAGAATGTGTTGGCACAGATTGGTGGGATTCTGTCAAGAGGGGGCAAAATTAGAGGGGGGTCTCAAAATAATGTAAAGGCTTATAAATGAGGTGCCATTTGATGAATGTTCACTTAATTTGAAAAACTGATAAAAGAACTAGATATTCATGTTTTTCCGAAGTTTGATGGTATTTTGTGAAGGGGGGCCAAAATTAGAGGGGGTTCCAATATAATGTAAAGGTTTATAAATGCTGTGCAATTTGACAAATCTACACTTATTTTGGCAAACTGATAATACATCTAGATATAAAAGTTTTTACGAAGTTTTGTGGGATTTTGTCAAGAGGGGGCACAATTAGAGGGGGGTCCAAAAATATTGTAAAGGCTTATAAATGTGGTGCCATTTGACAAACCTACACAAAGGTTTGCAAAAAAGATTATATATCTAGATATAAATGTTTTCGTTAAGTCTAAATGGATTTTGTTTTTTGACAACTGTCATAATGTAGGTACACAAAATAGTGTTTTACCTTTGGTGACTGAGGTGGAGCCTGTGGCCAGGGGCAGGGCCAGAATGTCCGGGTCATGGAATAAGGTCATGATCCGGACAATCAGGCTACTGGCCATGACCATGAGGGACAACACATGTGGTTAAAGTGGCCATGTCCACCTGGGACTGGCTTTGTGGTAAAATTATTCGAAATTGGGATAGGTTTGAAAGGGAAGGTAATATGGTCATAGGGTTCTCTTTTCGCCTTCTGCATGCTGCCATGGAAAGCGAAGAGGGGCCCTGTACGGAACCCTGCCTTCCCTTTCCATGGTGGCCATCTTGGAATAGGATTTTCCTTCCTAGACCGGGACACCACAGGCATCCCGGTGTAGGAAGAAAAAATATTTTTTTAGCACCCCGGGTTCCCACTTTGGGAACCTAGGGTGATAATGGCCTTCATCCCCCATTCATTACAGGGGCTGGAATCGGGGGATAATGGTTTGGAGACCTCGTTATCCACCCTTGCTTCACTTGGGCTGATAACTTGGGCTGCCAGGCCGGTATCCACCATTCCAACCCTGGAACGGGGGATAAATGCCACAATATTGCAATTAGCATAACACAAAAGGCAAATGGAAATGTTGGAAAATCTTATTGAGTCTATGTACTTTACTGAGAAATATAAAGTAGATGGAGTCTATACATTTTTTTAGTTCTATTTTATAACTGTGAAAGGCATTTTTGGCAGGAGACCTTAGAACGAAAGATGGGGAGGGATGTCATCTTTGATGTCCTGGATGTTAGTCTTAGCAGTGCACAGCGGTGGCGCGAGTTATGGTTGCCTAGTTTACCATAACTGGCATATTTCAGGGGGTTTTCGGTTTTACTTGGAACCATAACGTCCCTTTAACAACATTTTTTCATGAATTTCATAGGTTTTTAGTAGTGCAATTTAACCATAACATCCCTCTAACGTTTTTTCATTGAACTTCATAGGTTTATATTAGTGCAACTTAACAATAATGTCCCCTTACCAAAGTTTTTTCATTGAATATATATATAAATATATATATAGGCCATGCACCCAAGACTCCACGCCCTGGACAACCCAAGACTGTACGCCCTGGACACAACCACCACAGCATAACACACCCAAAGAATGAAACATACATCAAATATGTGAAGTTTTGGCTAGGCTATGCAGTTAGGATTGTAGAGTTTGTAATAGGACGGCGTTATAAGATACCTTAAATATTTTGGATTGTGGTGTATGATTGTGTCCATTTTCTTTGAGATCTAATCATAAACAAACTACTTTGCCACAAATGCCTTTCACTAATTTAGAGGGAGGTGATTTTGCTGTTTTTGTTGAAGGTGTACTGACAGCGCAGCAGCGAACAGAGGCAAAATGCTATTTTGCAGAGTTATGGTATGCAGAAGTGCTTGGGGAGGGAAGGAACATGTTATTTCATTTTGTGAAAATTCGTTAAAGTGGACGGATTGCTTCTTTTACGTCGATACAATGGAAATGGCGAATATTATGTAAGTTTTACTTTGGACGATTTTGTACACAAACTAGTAAAATTATAATTCGGTGACAAGATTGGTGGGCTAAATTGTGTTGTGTGTGGTATATTGCAATGAGTCGCAATTTGAGCTTGTGTGTGTAGATTTTTTTTGTCGTGGGGATATGAGCAGTGCAGCATCGAGATGGGTGTAGTGCAGTTTTGGGTTCCCCCAGGTTCACAAAGTTGTAATTGAACGCTAATATTTAATTAAAATTCTGTGTATCTGTTCTTTTGGTTTTATTTAGCTGTCTGATTGCAGCATCAGCGTTAGATCTCATTTCGAGCTCAGCATACATAGCAGTAATGTGTACAGCAAACTGAAGAGTAATTTGCATGTTCTTTTGATGAAGTTAACATTGTTGATGTCCGTGTTTATTAATAGTTGTAACAGGTGCCCAAATTGATGGTTATAATGATAAACTGCAATAAGATTGGTTACTGAGACACATTTCTGTTACCTTTTTTTTTAAAATAGTTACATCTTGACTTTCTGCGATTGTAATGGATTCCTGATACCAAATGACGTTTTTTTAACCGTCACCTACAGATATACATCAGTGGTTGGATTCCAGTGACACTGTTTTGGGATGATCGACACAGGCCGATATGCCTGTATGCCATACCAGTGATAAGGAGCAATTTCATATCTTTTGTGGTGGCTTAGCGGAAGTTTGTGCCAAAGTCTTCACAGGAATATCGCGTGACTCACGAAAAACATTTGTGGATCGAGAATGAAGAAAACAATTACCTATTTGCTTGCATATGTAAGTCTCTGGATGTTATCAGAGCGTTTATTGTGAAATAAAAGTACTTTACACATTGGGATGTGCTGTGTTGTGAGATGATGTGTGTTGATATTCCGGGTTCTGCGTCAACTAACGTTATCATGTATGTGATGATTGGGTGTGTTTTACTACGTTGTATAGTAATGTTCTGGAGATAGGTGGAGCATATCACTAGGTTTGGTGATGTTAGACTCAGGGGAGGCGCATATGCATTAGTGCCGCCAAGGCAGTCCACATTGGGCGATGTGGGAATGGATAAGATTATCACAATATGGCCGCGCCCTGCTGCTTGATTTCGCATGTGTAAAAAAGAGTAAAAGTATGGTAAGGTGCATAGGAAATGTTTGTACGATCGATCAATGTATGCTTAGAAGTACATGCCGAAGCACTATTATTTTAATAGATCAATTTTTTGCTGCATTCGCTGCACCTGATTTTCTAAGGTCTGTTACTGTATTATTTTTAATGTCTGTATGGTGTGTTTAAAAAAAAAAATCGGGAAAGTACAGAAAGTAATGGTCAATCATTTGTTTATATAGAGAAGTGTGGTGTCTTCCGTTAGGAGGGCTGGTTTTACAATGCACAGGTATTTACAAAAGGATGCCACCGAGTTGTCGGTTGAGGGGATGTACACTGTGAGCCTACTTAGCAGACTTTTGCTAAGAAAGAGGTTGTATACAACTGACTATGTTGGCATTTTAAACACGACGAAGGAGGATTTCTCTGCTATAAAGGAAGTTGTTTCAATGCATAAATACACACATGGTTCCAATCACTGTATCAGTAACTAATCTGTCAAACATTGGTTTCAGTCCAATATGCTTCATGCTACATTTATTGGTGGTCTTCCTATCCTGCTGTCCAGTCAGTGCACTTTTGAGCCTTGCTTGCCTTTCCAAACTCCCTGCCACTACTTGATGTCCAAGTGCATAGCTGCCATCTGAGCCACTAAGAGCCATTAATGGCTTTTCTTGTTGCATGATTGGATTTGTACTTTCATTGTTCCCGTGCTAAGTATGGGCCTACAAATTCCAGCATGTAAAGTCAAAAGCAAGAACAGGCTTGTGTTATCGGGCATAATATGGGAGCACTTGACAGCTATGCAAGTGTTCATCAAAAACTCATGCTCCGTGTAGGTTTTGCGACTGCTCTTCACACTCTGCTATGTCCAGTAGTGTGCTTTTAAATGCTCCTGTAGCAGAGGTGTTACCAAGTGTGGGTTTTTAGGTAAACTAAAGCATGTGTGCGCCCTATATTTTTAAGAAGACTGTCCCTTATTTCTGAGAACATCTCATGCTGGCCACAGTAGTGAGACGTTCAGGAAATGGTTATTTTCTTAAGTCCTATCAGTTTAAATTGAGGTTCTTAGGGTTTTCAATTCCAGTTATACATGCATGATAGCGCATATTCTAGAAGGCGCAGAGATCTCAGTTAAGTGCTACGAGACGAGTGACTAGGCAGGCTCAACTTGACGCGGACCCAGTCCTGCTCCCCAGACACACGTGTGGTCTGGTGCTACATCCCGAGTCTCCCCACAGCGTTTATCTCCTATGCCACAGGCGTCCCTGGTGTCTGAAGGTTCAGCATAGGCACCAGAGTTTTGGAGTGCGTCAATCGCACATTTGTCTGAGAGTGTGTGTGTGTGTGTGTGTGTGTATTGTGTGTGTGTGGGGGGGGTGGGGGGCAATGCCGGTCTTTGCATCAGACCATGTATTTTTGAAATGTCAAAATTAACTTGCAGGATTAAAAGCACTTCTTTTAATCCTGCGTGTTAATTTTGCTTCCCCTTTGCACATCGTTCACAATCCCATTCACACCTGCTGGTGGTGGCGCCCCCTGGAGGCTGGCACATCAGGCAGCCGCCTGCATGGCCTGATGCAAAGTTAGTATCAATGTTTTCAGTTATTTCATCACGAGGAGCATTTTCTTCCAGCCATTCTAAAGTAGTAGACGTTTCTGTGTAGAAAGAAATATATATATTATTTTTACTGTACCTAATACAGAAAGTTTAAAAATATATAAAATCAGTGAAAAAGACTTTGTTAAAGGGACGTTATGGTTGAGTTAAGCTGCTAAAAACCTATGAAATTCAGTGAAAAAAACTTTGTTAAAGGAACGTTATGGTTAAGTTGCACTACTAAAAACCTATGAAATTCAGAGAAAAACACCCAGGACATCAAAGATGACATCACAAATGTCATTGATGACATCACACTTCTGGTTTCCTCTTTTTGTGGACACTGACATATGTAGGGCAGGTGGTTTTCTTCACTAACAGCCAGAAACTAAACACGCAAAAGGTACTATGTTTGTAGATCTTACTTTTCTCATTTGTTGTTACACTGCTTTCCTTAGGTCGCAGGCACAACATATGATATATATACAAAGGAGAAGAACGAAGCCTGAAACACAGCAATAATTTCCAACCATAACTCGCGCCACCACCGTGCACTGCTAAGACTAACATCCAGGACATCAAAGATGACATCACAAATGTCATTGATGACATCACTGATGGCGCGAGTTATGGTTGCTTAGCTTACCATAACTGGCGAATTTCAAGGGTTTTTCGGTTTTACTTGGAACCATAACGTCCCTTTAACAAAGTTTTTTCACTGAATTTCATAGGTTTTTAGTAGCGCAACTTAACCATAACGTCCCTTTAACACAGTTTTTTCACTGAATTTCATAGGTTTTTATTAGTGCAACTTAACCATAACGTCCCTGTAACACAATTTTTTTTCACTGCACTTCATAGGTTTTTATTAGTGCAACGTCACCATAACATCCTTTTCAATAGATGAAGACCACTAACATCTTAGGCCCTCAAAGTGGGAACCCCAGGTGGTAAAATAAAGATTTTTCTTCACAAACCGGGACGCCGTGCAGGAAGGAAAATCTTTTACCAAGATGACCACCATGGAAAGGGAAGGTGGGGTGTATAAAGAGAACACAACAGGGCATGAGCGGGGGGTGGGAGGGAACAGGAGAGAGACATGGGGCATGAGCGGGGGGTGGGGGGCAACAGCAGGGAGACACGGGGCATGATCGGGAGGTGGGGGGAACACGAGGGAGACACGGGGCATGAGAGGGGGGTGGGGGGTAACAGGAGAGACACGGGGCATGAGAGGGGGTGGGGGTAACAGGAGAGAGACACTGGGCATGAGCGGGGCTTGGGGGAAACAGCAGGAACACACGGGGCTTGATCGGGGGGTGGGGGGCAACAGGAGAGAGACACAGGGCATTAGAGGGGGTGGGGGTAACAGGAGAGAGACACGGGGCATGAGAGGGTGGTGGGGGTAACAGGAGAGAGAGACATGGGGCATGAGCAGGGGGTGGGGGGCAACAGCAGGGAGACACGGGGCATGAGCGGGGGGTGGGGGGCAACAGCAGGGAGACACGGGGCATGACCGGGGGGTGGGGGGCAAAAGGAGAGAGACACGGGGCATGAGAGGGGGGTGGGGGCAACAGGAGAGAGACACAGGGCAGGAGCGGGGGGTGGGGGCAACACCAGGGAGACACAGGGCATGACCGGGGGTGGGGGTAACAGGAGAGAGACACGGGGCATGAGCGGGGGCAACAGCAGGGAGACACGGGGCATGAGAGGGGGTGGGGGGCAACAGCAGGGTGACACGGGGCATGAGCAGGGGGCAACAGCAGGGAGACACGGGGCATGAGCGGAGCCTGGGGGGCAACAGGAGAGAGACACAGGGCATGAGCAGGGGGTGGGGGAACAGGAGAGAGACACAGGGCATGACCGGGGGTTAGGGGTAACAGCAGGGAGACACGAGGCATGACCGGGGGGTGGGGGGTAATAGGAGAGAGACACTGGGCATGAGTGTGGGGTGGGGGGGCAACAGCAGGGAGACACGGGGCATGACCGGGGGATAGGGGCAACAGGAGGGAGACATGGGGCATGAGAGGGGGTGGGGGTAACAGGAGAGAGACACGGGGCATGAGCGGGGGAGTGGGGGGCAACAGCAGGGAGACACAGGGCATGAGCGGGGGGTGGGGGGTAACAGGAGAGAGACAAGGGGCATGAGCGGGGGACAACAGCAGGGAGACACGGGATATGACCGGGGGCTGGGGGGAACAGGAGAGAGACAAGGGGCATGAGAGGGGGGTGGGCGGTAACAGGAGAGAGACACGAGGCATGAGAGGGGGTTGGGGGGCAACAGCATGGAGACACGGGGCATGAGCGGGGGGTGGGGGGTAACAGGGGAGAGACACGGGGCATGAGCGGGGGGTGGGGGGCAACAGCAGGGAGACATGGGGCATGAGAGGGGGGTGGGGGTAACAGGAGAGAGACACAGGCCATTAGAGGGGGGTGGGGGGTAACCGGAGAGAGACACGGGGCATGAGAGGGGGTGGGGGGTAAAAGGAGACAGACACAGGGCATGAGCAGGGGCAACAGCAGGGATACACGGGGCATGAGCAGGGGTGTGGGGCAACAGCAGGGAGACACGGAGCATGAGCGGGGGGTGGGGGCAACAGGAGAGACACACAGGGCATGAGCGGGGGGTGGGGGGAACAGGAGAGAGACACGGGGCATGAGCGGGGGGTGGGGGGTAACAGAAGGGAGACACGGGGCATGAACAGGGGGTGGGGGTAACAGGAGAGAAACACGGGCATGAGTGGGGGGTGGGGGGCAACAGCAGGGCGACACAGAGCGACACAGGGCATGACTGGGCGGTGGGGGGCAACAGGAGAGAGGCACGGGTATGAGAGGGGGTGGGGGGTAACAGGAGAGAGACACGGGGCATGAGCGGGGGGTGGGGGGCAACAGCAGGGAGACATGGGTCATGAGCGGGGGTGGGGGGTAACAGGAGAGAGACACGAGGCATGAGCAGGGGGTGGGGGGCAACAGCAGGGAGACACGGGGCATGACCGGGGGTTGGGGGGAACAGGAGAGAGACACGGAGCATGAGAGGGGGTGGGGGGTAACAGGAGAGAGACACAGGGCATGAGAGGGGGGTGGGGGGCAACAGCAGGGAGACACGGGGCATGAGCGTGGGGTGGGGGGAACAGGGAAAACACGGGGCATGAGCGGGGGTGGGGGAGAAAAAAAGGAGGGAGACATAGCATGAGCGGGGGTGGGGGGAAACAGCAGGGAGACACGGGGCATGAGCGGGGGTGGGGGGGCAACAGCAAGTAGACACGGGGCATGAGAGGGGGGTGGGGGTAACAGGAGAGAGACATGGGGCATGAGAGGGGGGTGGGAGGGCAACAGGAGGGAGACATGGGACATGACCTGGGGGTGGGGGGCAACAGAAGGGAGACCCGGGCCATGACTGTGGGGTGGGGGGCAACAGGAGAGAGACACGGGGCATGAGCGGCGGGTGGGGGGTAACAGGAGACAGACATGGGGCATGAGCAGGGGGCAACAGCAGGGAGACACGGGGCATGAGCGGGGGAGGGGGAGAACGAGGGAGACATGGGGCATGAGAGAGGGGTGGGGGTAACAGAAGAGAGACACGGGGCATGAGCGGGGGTGGGGGGCAACAGGAGGGAGACACGGGGCATGACCGGGGGGTGGGGGGCAACAGGAGAGAGACACGGGGCATGAGAGGGGGTGGGGGATAACAGGAGAGAGACACAGGGCATGAGAGGCGGGTGGGGGTAACAGGAGAGAGACACGGGGCATGAGAGGGGGGTGGGGGAAACATCAGGGAGACACGGGGCATGATCGGGGGTGGGGGGCAACAGGAGAGCGACACGGGGCATGAGAGGCAGTGGGGGGTAACATGAGGGAGACACGGGGCATGAGAGGGGGGTGGGGGTAACAGGAGAGAGACACAGGGCATGAGAGGGGGTGGGGGGTAACAGGAGAGGGAGACACGGGGCATGAGCAGGGGGTGGGGGGCAACAGCAGGGAGACATGGGGCATGAGAGGGGGGTGGGGGGTAACAGGAGAGAGAGACATGGGGCATGAGCAGGGGGTGGGGGGCAACCGCAGGGAGACACGGGGCATGAGCAGGGGGTGGGGGGCAACAGCAGAGAGACACGGGGCATGACCAGGGGGTGGGGGGCAACAGGAGAGAGACACGGGGCATGAGAGGGGGGTGGGGGCAACAGGAGAGAGACACAGGTCATGAGCAGGGGGTGGGGGCAACACCATGGAGACACAGGGCATGACCGGGGGTGGGGGTAACAGGAGAGAGACACGGGGCATGAGCGGGGGCAACAGCAGGGAGACACGGGGCATGAGAGGGGGTGGGGGGCAACAGCAGGGTGACACGGGGCATGAGCAGGGGGCAACAGCGGGGAGACATGGGGCATGAGCGGGGGCTGGGGGGCAACAGGAGAGAGACACAGGGCATGAGCAGGGGGTGGGGGGAACAGGAGAGAGACACGGGGCATGACCGGGGGTTGGGGTAACACCAGGGAGACTCGAGGCATGACCGGGGGGTGGGGGGTAATAGGAGAGAGACACTGGGCATGAGTGGGGGGTGGGGGGCAACAGCAGGGAGACACGGGGCATGACCGGGGGATGGGGGCAACAGGAGGGAGACACGGGGCATGAGAGGGGGTGGGGGTAACAGGAGAGAGACACGGGGCATGAGCGGAGGAGTGGGGGGCAACAGAAGGGAGACACAGGGCATGAGCGGGGGTGGGGGGTAACAGGAGAGAGACAAGGGGCATGAGCGGGGGGCAACAGCAGGGAGATACTGGATATGACCGGGGGCTGGGGGAACAGGAGAGAGACAAGGGGCATGAGAGGGGGGTGGGGGGTAACAGGAGAGAGACACGAGGCATGACAGGGGGTTGGGGGGCAACAGCATGGAGACACGGGGCATGAGCGGGGGGTGGAGGGTACAGGGGAGAGACACGGGGCATGAGCGGGGGGTGGGGGGCAACAGCAGGGAGACATGGGGCATGAGAGGGGGGTGGGGGTAACAGGAGAGAGACACAGGGCATTAGAGGGGGTGGGGGGTAACAGGAGACAGACACGGGGCATGAGCAGGGGCAACAGCAGGGATACACGGGGCATGAGCGGGGGTGGGGGGCAACAGCAGGGAGACACGGGGCATGAGCGGGGGGTGGGGGGCAACAGGAGAGACACACAGGGCATGAGCGGGGGGTGGGGGAACAGGAGAGAGACACGGGGCATGAGCGGGGGGTGGGGGGTAACAGCAGGGAGACACGGGGCATGACCAGGGGGTGGGGGGTAACAGGAGAGAGACACGGGGCATGAGTGGGGGGTGGGGGGCAACAGCAGGGCGACACAGGGCGACACAGGGCATGACTGGGCGGTGGAGGGCAACAGGAGAAAGGCACGGGGTATGAGAGGGGGGTGGGGGGTAAAGGAGAGAGACACGGGGCATGAGCAGGGGGTGGGGGGCAACAGCAGGGAGACACGGTTCATGAGCGGGGGTGGGGGGTAACAGGAGAGAGACACGAGGCATGAGCAGGGGGTGGGGGGCAACAGCAGGGAGACACGGGGCATGACCAGGGGTTGGGGGGAACAGGAGAGAGACACGGGGCATGAGCATGGGGTGGGGGGAACAGGGAAAACATGGGCCATGAGCGGGGGTGGGGGAGAAAAAAAGGAGGGAGACATGGCATGAGCGGGGGGTGGGGGGGAAACAGCAGGGAGACACGGGGCATGAGCGGGGGTGGGGGGGGCAACAGCAGGGAGACACGGGGCATGAGAGGGGGGTGGGGGTAACAGGAGAGAGACACGGGGCATGAGAGGGGGGTGGGAGGGCAACAGGAGGGAGACATGGGACATGACCTGGGGGTGGGGGTCAACAGAAGAGAGACCCGGGACATGACCGTGGGGTGGGGGGCAACAGGAGAGAGACACGGAGCATGAGCGGCGGGTGGGGGGTAACAGGAGACAGACATGGGGCATGAGCAGGGGGCAACAGCAGGGAGACACGGGGCATGAGCGGGGGCGGGGGAAAATGAGGGACACATGGGGCATGAGAGAGGGGTGGGGGTAACAGAAGAGAGACATGGGGCATGAGCGGAGGGTGGGGGGCAACAGGAGGGAGACACGGGGCATGACCGGGGGGTGGGGGGCAACAGGAGAGAGACACAGAGCATGAGCGGGGGTAACATGAGAGAGACACGGAGCATGAGCGGGGGCAACAGCGGGGAGACACGAGGCATGAGCGGGGGGTGGGGGGAACATGAGGGAGACATGGGGCATGAGAGGGGGTTGGGGGGTAACAGGAGAGAGACACGGGGCATGACCGGGGGTTGGGGGGCAACAGCAGAGAGACACTGGGCATGACCGGGGGGTGGGGGCAACAGAAGGGAGACACGGGGCATGACCGGGGGTGGGGGGCAACAGGAGAGAGACACGGGGCATGAGAGGGGGTGGGGGATAACAGGAGAGAGACACAGGGCATGAGAGGCGGGTGGGGGTAACAGGAGAGAGACACGGGGCATGAGAGGGGGGTGGGGGAAACAGCAGGGAGACACGGGGCATGATCGGGGGTGGGGGGCAACAGGAGAGCGACACGGGGCATGAGAAGCAGTGGGGGGTAACATGAGGGAGACACGGGGCATGAGAGGGGGGTGGGGGTAACAGGAGAGAGACACAGGGCATGAGAGGGGGTGGGGGGTAACAGGAGAGGGAGACACGGGCATGAGCAGGGGGTGGGGGGCAACAGCAGGGAGACATGGGGCAAGAGAGGGGGGTGGGGGGTACCAGGAGAGAGAGACATGGGGCATGAGCAGGGGGTGGGGGGCAACCGCAGGGAGACACGGGGCATGAGCGGGGGGTGGGGGGCAACAGCAGAGAGACACGGGGCATGACCAGGGGGTGGGGGGCAACAGGAGAGAGACACGGGGCATGAGAGGGGGTGGGGGCAACAGGAGAGAGACACAGGTCATGAGCAGGGGGTGAGGGCAACACCATGGAGACACAGGGCATGACCGGGGGTGGGGGTAACAGGAGAGAGACACGGGGCATGAGCGGGGGCAACAGCAGGGAGACACGGGGCATGAGAGGGGGTGGGGGGCAACAGCAGGGTGACACGGGGCATGAGAAGGGGGCAACAGCGGGGAGACACGGGGCATGAGCGGGGGCTGGGGGGCAACAGGAGAGAGACACAGGGCATGAGCAGGGGGTGGGGGGAACAGGAGAGAGACACGGGGCATGACCGGGGGTTGGGGTAACAGCAGGGAGACACGAGGCATGACCGGGGGGTGGGGGGTAATAAGAGAGAGACACTGGGCATGAGTGGGGGGTGGGGGGCAACAGCAGGGAGACACGGGGCATGACCAGGGGATGGGGGCAACAGGAGGGAGACAGGGGGGCATGAGAGGGCGTGGGGGTAACAGGAGAGAGACACGGGGCATGAGCAGAGGAGTGGGGGGCAACAGCAGGGAGACACAGGGCATGAGCGGGGGGTGGGGGTAACAGGAGAGAGACAAGGGGCATGAGCGGGGGGCAACAGCAGGGAGACACTGGATATGACCGGGGGCTGGGGGAACAGGAGAGAGACACGAGGCATGAGAGGGGGTTGGGGGGCAACAGCATGGAGACACGGGGCATGAGCGGGGGGTGGGGGGTACAGGGGAGAGACACGGGGCATGAGCGGGGGGTGGGGGGCAACAGCAGGGAGACACGGGGCATGAGAGGGGGGTGGGGGTAACAGGAGAGAGACACAGGGCATTAGAGGGGGTGGGGGTAACAGGAGACAGACACGGGGCATGAGCAGGGGCAACAGCAGGGATACACGGGGCATGAGCGGGGGTGGGGGGCAACAGCAGGGAGACACGGGGCATGAGCGGGGGTGGGGGGCAACAGGAGAGACACACAGGGCATGAGCGGGGGGTGGGGGAACAGGAGAGAGACACGGGGCATGAGCGGGGGTGGGGGGCAACAGGAGAGACACACAGGGCATGAGCGGGGGGTGGGGGAACAGGAGAGAGACACGGGGCATGAGCGGGGGGTGGGGGGTAACAGCAGGGAGACACGGGGCATGACCAGGGGGTGGGGGGTAACAGGAGAGAGACACGGGGCATGAGTGGGGGGTGGGGGGCAACAGCAGGGTGACACAGGGCGACACAGGGCATGACTGGGCGGTGGAGGGCAACAGGAGAAAGGCACGGGGTATGAGAGGGGGGTGGGGGGTAAAGGAGAGAGACACGGGGCATGAGCGGGGGGTGGGGGGCAACAGCAGGGAGACACGGGTCATGAGCGGGGGTGGGGGGTAACAGGAGAGAGACACGAGGCATGAGCAGGGGGTGGGGGGCAACAGCAGGGAGACACGGGGCATGACTGGGGGTTGGGGGGAACAGGAGAGAGACACGGGGCATGAGCATGGGGTGGGGGGAACAGGGAAAACACGGGCCATGAGCGGGGGTGGGGGAGAAGAAAAGGAGGGAGACATGGCATGAGCGGGGGGTGGGGGGGAAACAGCAGGGAGACACGGGGCATGAGCGGGGGTGGGGGGGGCAACAGCAGGGAGACACGGGGCATGAGAGGGGGGTGGGGGTAACAGGAGAGAGACACGGGCATGAGAGGGGGGTGGGAGGGCAACATGAGGGAGACATGGGACATGACCTGGGGGTGGGGGTCAACAGAAGAGAGACCCGGGACATGACCGTGGGGTGGGGGGCAACAGGAGAGAGACACGGGGCATGAGCGGTGGTTGGGGGGTAACAGGAGACAGACATGGGGCATGAGCAGGGGGCAACAGCAGGGAGACACGGGGCATGAGCAGGGGCGGGGGAAAACGAGGGACACATGGGGCATGAGAGAGGGGTGGGGGTAACAGAAGAGAGACACAGGGCATGAGCGGAGGGTGGGGGGCAACAGGAGGGAGACACGGGGCATGACCGGGGGGTGGGGGGCAACAGGAGAGAGACACAGAGCATGAGCGGGGGGTAACATGAGAGAGACACGGAGCATGAGCGGGGGCAACAGCGGGGAGACACGAGGCATGAGCGGGGGGTGGGGGGAACATGAGGGAGACACGGGGCATGAGAGGGGGGTGGGGGGGTAAAAGGAGAGAGACACGGGGCATGACCGGGGGTTGGGGGGCAACAGCAGAGAGACACTGGGCATGACCGGGGGGTGGGGGCAACAGAAGGGAGACACGGGGCATGACCGGGGGGTGGGGGGCAACATGAGCGGGGGTAGGTGGGAGGGATAGAGACACACGGGGCATGAGCGGGGGGTGGGTGGTAGGGATAGAGACACACGGGGCATGAGCAGGGGGTGGGTGGGAGGGATAGAGACACACAGGGCATGAGCGGGGGTGGGTTGGAGAGATAGAGACACACGGGGCATGAGCGGGGGGTGGGTGGGAGGGATAGAGACACATGGGGCATGAGCAGGGGATGGGTGGGAGGGAGGGATAGAGACACACTGGGCATGAGCAGGGGGTGGGGGGAGGGGAGAGACACACGGCGCATGAGCAGGGGTGGGGGGGAGAGACACACGGGGCATGAGCAGGGGGTGGGGGGAGGGGAGAGACACACGGGGCATGAGCAGGGGGTGGGGGGGAGGGGAGAGACACACGGGGCAGGGGGTGGGGGGAGGGGAGAGACACACGGGGCATGAGCAGGGGGCGAGGGGGAGGGGACAGACACACGGGCATGAGCGGGGGTGAGGGGGAGGGATAGAGACACACGGGGCATGAGCGGGGGGTGGGTGGTAGGGCTAGAGACACACGGGGTATGAGCGGGGAGTGGGTGGGAGTAATAGAGACACAGGGCATGAGTTAGGGATAGAGACACACGGGTGATGAGCAGATGAGCAGGGGGTGGGTGGGAGGGATAGAGACACATGGGGCATGAGCGGGGGGTGGGTGGGAGGGATAGAGACACACGGGGCATGAGCAGGGGGTGGGTCGGAGGGAGGGGAAAGACACACGGGGCATGAGCGGGGGGTGGGGGGAGGGATAGAGACACACGAGGCATGAGCGGGGGGAGGGAGAGGGACACACGGGGCATGAGCAAGGGTCGGCAGGAGGGAGATTGACACACGGGGCATGAGCGGGGGTGGGGGGAGGGAGAGACACACACGGGGCATGAGCGGGGGTGGGGGGAGGGAGAGCAACACACGGGACATGAGCGGGGGTGGGGGGGAGGGAGAGAGACACACGAGGCATGAGCAGGGGGTGGGCGGGAGGGAGAGAAACACACAAGGCATGCGCGGGGGGTGGGGGGAGGGAGAGAGACACACGGGGCATGAGCAGGGGGTGGGGGGGACAAACAAAAACACGGGAATGCCTCACGGACATGAGTTTGTGCGGCAGATCCCGTTCCTCGGCCCTCCGCTGGCCACCGTGTGCTATGGCATGAGAGAGGGGCTGGAGGAACGGGGGACACACGGAGCATGAGCGGGGGTGGGGGAGACACGAAGGACACACAGGGCATGAGCGGGGGTGGGGGGGACAGAAAGAACACACGGGGCATGAGCAGGGGGTAGGGCAGACACGGGGCATGAGCGGGGGTGGGAGGAACAGGAGACAGACACGCTCCTGCTGACCTGACAAAGCCTCTCATGCGGGAAAGAAAGATGGCGGGCGTCTCTGAAGCCAGACGCACTGCACGCTTTCACTGCATCCAATGAGAGAGCACGTCAGATGTCCGCGGACATCATGCAGGCTGCTGGCCCAATCACCGTCCTGTCCGCGGAGCGAACAGGGAAGTCCATCCGCGGACCGAACACAGATATCACTAATTATTTTTGCCCTACTTTTTGGTCATTTTAAAAAAAAATACTGGACGGATTTTCACCAAATTTGCAAAAGCACGCTTTCGGGACCAAGCCGCTGCTCCTGGTCCAAATTTGATGAAAATCCGTCCAGCGGTTTGGGCTGTAGGCGCGAGCAAAATATTTTTCCCATTCGGTCTATGGGAAAAACAGAAATTTTGCGACCCCCCCTATAACGTTTCCCCCCCTGCACGAATCCTCACCAAACTTTGCAAAATAATTCAGAGTGGGCCATATACTTTTTTTGCAAAGTTTGTGGAGGATTCGTCCAGGGGGAGCAAAGTTATAAGCCGCCCAAAAAGTGCTCTTCCTATGGAAACAGCAACTTACCCATAACTACACACATATATATATATATATATATATATATATATATATATATATATATATATATATATATATATATATATATATATATATATATATATCACACGGCCCGTGATAGTGGGCGTGTAGTTATGGTTAAGTTGCTAAACTCATAGTAAGAGCATTTTTTCGGCGGCTTATAACTTTGTTCCCCCTGGGCCAATTCTCACCAAACTTTGCAAAAAAAGTATATGCTGGCTCTGAATTTTTTCGCCAAGTTGAGTGAGGTGTCGTGTGGCGGGGGGGAAGTTATACGGGGTCCCAAAATTATTTTTTTCCCATACACTGGATGGGGAAAAAATGTGCGCATGGCTACAGCCTGAACGGCTGGACGGATTTTTACCAAATGCGCAGCAGGAGGGGGTACTTGGGCTAGAAAGTGTGATGTTGTGTTTTTGGTGGAAATCCGACCTGTACTTTTGCTGCAAATCACAGAAATGTACGTCCCAAAAAATGTGTGATATCCGGGTCTGCTCTGCGGACCCATTGGCCTGTTCGTACTGTGGACCGCTGTCTGATTAGCGTGCGGCACATCGTGATGTCGGCGAAAATTGGACACGGCTGGTGGTTGGCTGGAGGGAAGCATGCTGTGCGTCAACGTTTATGCCTATGTTTCTACATGAGTATCTTAGTATACTAAAGAACTTCATAATAGAGTGCTATTTGTAACACTGCATTGCTTAATGCACTAGGTACCTCATGATATTTATTCCAATGATCCTTGACATTTTTTTATTAACATTACGATAAGAATCCCTTGTACAGACTTTTCATGAAAGGTAAATGCACATGTGATGCCATCAGTGATGTCATCAATGACATGTGTGATGTCATCTTTGATGTCCTGGGTGTTAGTCTTAGCAGTGCACAGTGGTGGCGTGAGTTATGGTTGCTTTGTTTACCATAACTAGCGAATTTCAGGGGGTTTTCAGTTTTACTTGGAACCATAGGGTCCCTTTATCAAAGTTGTTTCACTAAATTTCATAGGTTTTTTAGTAGCACAACTTAACCATAACGTCCCTTTAACAACGTTTTTTTACTGAATTTCATAGGTTTTTAGTAGTGCAACTTAACCATAACATCGCTTTAACAACGTTTTTTTACTGAAATTCATAGGTTTTTAGTAGCGCAACTTAACCATAATGTCCCTGACTTTATCTACATGTAACATAGAACATACTGAACCCCCAGCTAGTGATTTTGATGTCCGTGGACTGTGCGTATGTCCGTGGACAGACGCGGACAACAGCAACACTACCCAAACACTCAGGGGGTATCTTAAATTGTTATATCATGCCATATGAACAGTGCACAAGTTCAGAAACCAGCACACAAACACATTATATGTAGTAATAAATAAGAAGTGGAACCTATATATGTAACACATCAACCATCCATTTAAATACCATATGTACTAAAATGGAATATACCAAAAGAAGAAAGATAGGCTTCCAACATAATTACCTCACAGAAACTGCACAACTAGGAGCAACAGCAGATCTACAGACCAGTAAGAACACAACTTACCAGAATCTAGTAAGTGCACTGCATTTTTCTTATATATTTTTTAAAATTTCTGTATTAGATACAATAAAAGTAATATACATTTTTTTTTTCTCACAGAAATGTCCAGTAATTTGGAGTGGCTTGAGGAGAATTTCCCACGAGAGGAAATGTCTGAAGATTGTGATACTAATGGTAGACACTTCTCTATGTAACCAAATTAATAAGCATTACTTTATGTACACTTAACATATATATATATTTTTAACAGACCATACAAACATTGAAAATAGTACACCAAAAGATACATTGGAAAAGACTCTCCAGCGCATGGAAGAAAAAATGGACATGCTCATGGCAAATTTCAACCATTTGAAAAACTTTGTGGAGGACCACATAAAAGAAAAAATTAAATACCATCGTCCAACATGTACCTGTCCCCCCTCTCCATATCCCAGTCAATTATCTTCAAACCCTCTCCACGAAGAAAAACGTTTTGATGAGACTTCCATCCCTTCATCTCCTCCTAGCCATCCTCTTGAAACCCCCTATTCCCCTTTGTTTGTGTCAGTGTATATAATAAAAAAAATATTATGTGTGTTTTAATTCAGTCCTCTGTGTCTTTCTTTTTTTTTAAAAAGGCAGTTGGGGTGTCCGCGGACAGTGCGGGTGTCTGGGATGTCTGTAATTAACCAAAATGGGGGTGTCCTAAGGCCACTTTACCTGTCCGTACTGTTCGCAAGCAAAATGGAACCGTTCTTAGAACACACAGTCTTAGAACTCGGTGTCCGGGATGTCCGCAATTAACCAAATTGGAGGTGTCCTAAGGACACTATACATGCCCGTACTGTTCGCAGGCAAGTTGAAACTGTTCTAAGAACACACTCGGTGTCCAGGATGTCTGTAATAAACCAAAATGGAGGTGTCCTAAGGACACTATACCTGTCCGTACTGTTCGCAGGCAAGTTGAAACTGTTCTAAGAACAAACTCGGTGTCCGGGATGTCCGTAATAAACCGAAACGGAGGTGTCCTAAGGACACTACACCAGTCTGTACTGTCTACAAGCAAAATGCAACCGTTCTTAGAACACACTCGGTGTCCGGGATGTCCGCAATAAACCAAAATGGAAGTGTCCTAAGGACACTATACCTGTCCGTACTGTTCGCAGGCAAGTTGAAACTGTTCTAAGAACAGACGTGGTGCCCAGGATGTCTGTAATAAACCAAAATGGAGGTGTCCTAAGGACACTATACCTGTCCATACTGTTCGCAGGCAAGGTGAAACTGTTCTAAGAACACACTCGGTGTCAGGGATGTCCATAATAAACCTAAATGGAGGTGTCCTAAGGACACTATACCTGTCCGTAATGTTGGCAGGCAAGTTGAAACTGTTCTAAGAACACACTCGGTGTCCGGGATGTCTGGAATAAACCAAAATGGAGGTGTCCTAAGGACACTATACCTGTCCGTACTGTTTGCACGCAAGTTGAAATTGTTCTAAGAACAAACACATTGTCCGGAATGTCCGCATATGCAAAATGGGGGTGTTCTAAGGACACTATACCTGTACATACTGCCTAAAGAACATCTACACACATGCGCACCACACCCGTAAGTTCTCCGAACATCGCGCCTGTCCGTAACTATCTGTCTCACTTGTGTCGCACTTTTAATTAGTTTCAGGACCCGAACACTGTCCGTAGAACACCCGTGCGCATGTGCACAACTATTCCCGTGCATTTGGTGTCCTGCAGACACCCGTTCCCTTTGCGGACATGTTCACGGTGCCATCAGGTGACCGCACCCACGCTCAGCGTGTGTCCTGAATTGCAGACACTGGGCGGGTCCCTGAACATTTTAAAAGTACGTTTTCAGGCAATCCACAGTATTTTATAGTAAAAATCCACCATAGCACATGTCCCAGACAATGGCCCTGACTTTCTACATACTTTTTGGAACGTTTTTGAGCCTTTTTGGGGTTTTCGATCTATCCGCGGACAGCGCGGGTGTCCGCAAGGTGCGCACATGCACCCCTATAAAAGGCCACACCCCAGAGCTCATCTTCATTCTGTCTTTCTACTATTGAAGATTGACCTGTTTTGCTGACTTTCCTGTTGCATCTTGAAACCAGATTGCATCCATGGCTGCTGTACTTTAACCTGGTGCTACATCTGCCTCAGCATCACCCCCACCCCCTCCACCACCACCACCTACCCAAGGGCCTGAAGAGGGGAAAAGGCGTGAGGATGTAGAGGAGAATGAAGAGGATGACAAGGATGAGGTAGTGGAAGTCCCTACCACCGGCATTCGGAGTGAGTCTTGGGTGTGGTGGTTATTTACCATTCATGGTAACCTACCCAAGGAGCGTGCGAACAAAGTCACCTGCAACCAGTGCCAAATGGTGCTGAATGGCGGGAGGCTTGGTTCGTACAGCTTTGGTACGACAACTATGAAGTGACACCTAGGTCGTTCAACGGTGGGGCCGTTCACAAAGTTGTACCTTGTGAGGAGCGTAGTAGGTTGAGTTCCTCTACTTCATCCTCCGTTTCCGCTCCTCTCACCACAAGAGACACTCCTGTGGGAGAGCGCATCCCTCCAGCTGCCTCACAGGCCATTCACAATGATGATGACCCTTACCTTCCAAGGGTCACAGTTTTGTGTATGTACTGTGACGCAGTACTCTGCAGGGGGGAGAGACTTCAAAGTGCTTTTAAGACTACGGTCTCAGAGCACAAGACTATTTGCCCACTACCTAAGTAAGGCCCATCCTACATCTTCCTCTCTCCACCCGCCCTTTCTTATCCCTGTTGTTGGAGTCCCCCCTTACCCTCCTTTCCCCTCCTCTCCTAGTGTGTCATGTTTAAAAAAAAAAAAAATATATAAAACAACAAAAATCCCCCCCAAAAAAAGGCTCTTTTCAGAGCCACCTTTCACAGTCTAAAATTAGAAGTGACAAATAAATGGAGCTGGGCCTGTGCTTTTTTTTTTTTTAGAAGCCTGTGGACAGTTCGCGAAAATCAAACATTTGAGGTTGCTGCCATATCAAAATCATTGCACTTTTCTCTGGGAGGAAGTGGTGGCTCTGAAAAGAGCCTTTTGGTGGTGTTTTTTTGTGTTTGAAAAACTTGAAATAGTCAAGACCTACTGCAAAATGGATCGCTGTAATTCCACAAAAGGTTGCAATGTTTTTTGTACATTTCTCAGAAAAATCTGACTACCAGCATAAGTAAGATGGACTCCATCTCTGCGAAAAATGTATGTGCTACGAAACATAATATTTTCATCATGAAAAGAGGACATACCAACATCTCCTAGAAAGGCACAAACAGGCTTATTAACATTCCGCCTTGCTTTCTCCATTTGTGGACCAAATGAAGATGAACACAGCCACATTTGTCTCTGCGCAATACGAGAAAATATTACTTGGGAATTTGGAAACATGTCCATGACCTTCCCAAGTCCTTCTTTCATCACAAATTGCAAAGAAATTCCTGACACATGTCCTTAACTGTTCCCACCACAATGAATTATAATATGTCTGGATGAAGCTCTGTCTGCAAACTAGCACAGAGAGGTACCAAGTCCAGCCACTTCATTCCACGCACTCCATGCCAGTGCACTTCCACATGAGGGAATCCAAGATCTGCAGCTACTCCAAAGCGTTGTGCATGCACCTCCAACCATGTATCCATGAGTCTCCCAAAATCCAGACAATCTCTGAAACACACAGCCATAGCTAATTGTTCTTCTCTCAGGAAAAATACTTTCTGACAAACTCTCCTTACACAACACACCCACTAAAATGTACTGACTAATCAATTGCTCTGCTCATTCTCATTTACATGCCTCTTCCCCCCAAAATCCCTGCATGTAATACGCGGACATATCGTAACTTAGAAAGCCCTTTCCACTTCACTCTCAGTGCCATTCCCTTATTGGATACAGCTAACCAGTCACACAATCATCCACCAATCACATCCAGGACCTCTACATCTAACTCCATCATCAGAGTTCAGCACTTCAAATGTACTGTGGATCACTCTGAGTACAAGTCTCATATCATTGGAAAGCACCTACTACAATAACTCCTGTACAAGTCTTCAAGATTTCTACTTGCAGCTGCATGCATATCCACATGCATGAATACAAAATACAGGTATGCATATTTTCTGCACAGTACATATAAACAGACTAACAGCCACTAACCCTGTATAGCCTATAAAATGAACTTATTGTCATTGTATCCATCTGCTAAAATCGACTATCACTTCCAAACCTGTCAGCTATCTTCTATTTTTTTTTGTACACACAGAACTATCTAAAAATTATAATATTAGTAAATGGAAGAAATAATATAATTGTGGAAAAACACTTAGTAGTGTATCATAAAATTACACACAGCCAGTAAAATGTCATGCATCTTCATACACTCACACACATAGATACTATCATTGAAAAGTTCCCTGCTATAATAACACCACTACCTGTAACTCACGTCCTTCTACTTTATTACCCACAGCTTCACAAATACATATATTCCATGTTTTTCTATACAGTTTCTACCATTTACCTAATAACAATTGCAAAATAAATATATTATTTCTTCTTTCTCCTAACATTCTATAACACAGCTTTCATACACTTAATATTCTACTCATTTAAAAAACATGTTGAACTCACATAATATAAATAAAATATTTAGGCTGAACATAGTCAAATGAAACTGCATGCATACACTATGTTCAGAAATCAAACAGGAATACTACTACAAAGACATAACAATGAATCTCTCAATTAACATCACTGCTATAAACACACAAAATTACTGACTTCTTTCTTTTACAATTGCAGTGAAGACCACTCTCCTGGAAAACAGAAGCATCTGAACTACACACACCAACTACAAAGAAACATGCTCATTCCACAAAAAAAGAGTAAGTACAATACTACCTTAGTTTCTCTGCCTAGTCTTTAAATCTCTCCACAATCTTGCTCCCCCTTATCTCTCCTCTCTCCTCTCTTTCTACACTCCCTCCCACTCCCTTCACTCTGCTGACCACGTTCTTCTCACTATTCCTCCTTCCCCTTGTGCCACATCCTGTTTCCGCTCCTTCCATCTCCTAGCCCCCCTGCACTGGAACTCCTTAACTCTCTCACTCTGCTCTATTTCTACCTTTTCCTCATTCTACACTTTCCTCGAACCTCTCCTTCTCCATTCCCAAACATGAAACCCCACCCACCTTCTTGCCCCCTCCCCCCTTGCCTTATCTCCTTAATCATCTCCCTCCCCTTCACTCTCCCCCCATTTTTATCTTTAACACCTTCCATTTCCCTCCTCCTCCTCTTCCCCACCCTTCCCTCTCCCTCACTTCTACTGCACTACTATCCTTCTCCACTTCAGTTTAATTGGTCTACTTACTGTTTTCTTGGTCTGATTCTCAATTTTAAATTGCTTCCGCTATTACTGTTATAATGTTAATTGTTATATGTATCATCTTGTTATTAAAATATATTACTCAACCACACTGTGAGGGTGATTCATGTAATTTGTGCACCAAAAAAACAAAGATTTGTGTACCATTCTACCCACAAATCACCATTTATTAAACAGGGATTAGCACACAGAATGGCACCCAAATCCCTGTTTTCCAGAGCACAAATAACATAACTCAGCCCCTAGAATATTAGTATTACAAAACAAAGAAATGTTTTTATTGTATACCATTTGCTTTACTATTAGTGCTTATCCTCACCACTAGCTCACTTTCTACTGTCATCTGAACCACAGTATAGTAACACACAAATATAAAAATAGCCTTCCCAACTAATTGTAGCTGCCCAATGCACAATCACACACCACCAGATACATATTTACAATCATACTCAAACACTCATGCATACAGCACACATACATTGCACAACAGCCCAACCCATACCTCTATTTTTTTGTTTCAACAGACCCCACAGAATGCCTACCAGAAAGCAAGTCCGTAGAAAGCAATGCAGAAATAGAGAAAATGAAAATAAAAATGTCCAAAATAAGCATCCATCTCTAGCAGAGTTTCTACAAAAAGTTCAAACAAAACAACTAATACAGTCATTTAGCAAAACTTAACAATCTTTCAGTACAGAAACTGTGCCTCCTCAATCAAAATGTAAAAGAAAACAGAAAATGAGTAACAGAAATGCAGCCACCACTACTGCTAAAACTGCTCCTACAAATCTTGATATAGAAGGAAGTAACCATACCAAAAAAAGTGTATAAGCACAAATGTTCCGCCACAGAGTCCTTCAGAATCGTATACAAACAGGAGACAAATCATGCACAACCCTTAAAAACTACCGTAGGAAATTAATCTTAGAAGCTTTGATAGACAGTGCAATCCTACTCAAAAGAAAGTTATTTATTTTAGTGTTAAACAGAATGAAACCACTAACAAAACGAAGTACTAAATTACAAAGAAAGGCTTCTCAATAAACGGAATGTCAACAAAAATAACTTCTTATATATCTGTGGAGGTGTATGGAGTCACACAACAAGCACAGAACCATATTTCAATGAAGAAGCATACAAACAAAATCAAACAAACACAATTGCCATCCATAGCAGTGGACGAGGTTATGAAAAACATAATACCATAATGGAACAAGAAATACTGCTTACAAAAATATCCCCAGAAAACTCAGAATCAATTCTCCATTCGACTGAACCAGAACGTCCAGTATACAAATGGTCATGCACGTCCATGTGTAACATTGCCAAAAAATCTTTGAAATCTTTACGCCAGTTCCTCAATCAATATGTAAAAGGCAAAGACAAAATCAAAATAAAACTGCTGCAAAATATGGATGCCTGTCCAGTGCGCAAATACACAGGACTGCAAGGACATTCATTGGCCTGCATTTCAGGACCTATTTGCAAAAGCAGCTTCCATCATATCAAAATGATATCAACACATCCTTCAACTATAAGAAATCTAGTCTATAAACTGTACTATCCTAAAAGTCCTGCTTTAGCACTAGCCAATTCAAATAACACTCTTCTAAATGGTACAGCCAAATACCGACTTGAAGAAATCCACAATATCCAGAGTAAATATTTTGGAAGTGAAATCCACTTACAAAATGCAATAGCTTTACAACAGACTAGCAACCATTATGCACATGGGAACCTTCTACTACACACATACAAAAGAGAAATACTAAAAACACCACCAAAAGTGCATCTGCCGAAGTACCAAACCATGTGTGTGTGTGTGTTGCTGCAGATATTTTATAAAAGTAGCCCAAAAACTATAGACATAACATACAAAATAGAAGACCATGAAGATTCAAAATGGTTTGAATTAGCTCTTATTGCAGAAAACAAATAGGAAATAACTGACCCCTTAACACTTTGCAGTTACTGCACTACAGAACAATCAAACTCCTTCACGCGCTATCAAAAATTATTTGGAATTATTCCCTATACCAAAACCCCTGCAACAACTCAATTTATATGAGAGCATCATAATTCAAACAGTGCACCCATTTCAAGCAATAATACTCCTTCAACCAAAAACAGCAAAATTACCTCCCTCTGAATTGGTGAAAGGCATTTGCGGCAAAGTAGTATATTTATCATTAGATCTAAAAGAAAATGTGCACACTCTGGGAGTACAACATCCAATAGAACAATCTTTAATTGTCGTAGTAAATGGTGTACCTACAAAAGACAAAAATAATTGGCAACAACTGGTAGATTTACATAAAGTTAGATAAGCCTTGCAATATCTAAAAGACAATAATGAATACTACAAAGAAATAAATATTAAAAAAAACCTAAGGGGAACAACTGAAATAATCCAAGAGTCACCAGAAACTGGTCAATTTGAACTTCTAGATACTGCTACAGTGTCGAATATTTTAGACCATTATACAATTCATCCATTACACTCTAATGACACCATAGAAGATGCACTAGAAACGTACCAAATGCGACAAATGAAAGGATCACCAATCAGCATATGGGAAAAAAGTATAGAAGCACGTGCTTTTCCTCTACTCTTTCCTACTGGCAAAGGAGGAAGGTACGATGATAGACCGACTCAGATAACAGCATCAGAATACCGCTCATTACGAATGTATTCTGAAGATCCCAGATTTAGACAAAATGTGGAATACATATTCCACCTACTCTTTGAAAGTGAACTAGCAACTCTATGTTACGGAGTTGCACACACATTAAAATCAGGAACCCACTTTCAAAATATGTCAGCTACACAATTACTACAAGAAGTGCAAGAAAAAGATGAAGTTTTACAATCAAGCATTACAAATCTGTTAGCAAACATGCGTGGTACGAAAGAGTACTGGTTCCGACATCACGGAGATGTAGGTTGTATGATAAGAAACCTTGGCCCACCCACTTGGTTTGTCACATTAAGGGGGTAATTCATGGAATTCAGCGCACAAGTGGCGCACGCGGCTGGCACACAGTGTGCGCTTGCGACAGTCTGCGCCAGCCGCGTGTGCCAAAATCCATTTCCACGCACAGCGTATTAATGGATTTTAACATCCATTACCAGCCGTGGTGCAGAGTGGCGCAGTGGCCCTGCAGCAGTGCCAGGTACGCCCCCAACCCCTCCCTGTGCGCCATGCACAGCGCACAAATCCCTACACGGCGCACATGTCAGTGGACCAGCATATAGGCCCCCAACCACGAAAACGCCTGTAAAACTCCCCGCGCACCCCTCCGAACACACGTACACCCCTGCGTGTGGAGTTTCACACGCGATTGGGCCTGTGCGAGCGGGGTACGTGGATTTCAGGGGGTGCAAGGGAAGATTCACACGCGATTGGCCCTGTGCAAGCAGGGTACGTGTATTACTGGGGTGCGCGGGAAGTTTCACACGCGATTGTCACTGTGCGAGCGGGGTACATGTATTACTGGTGTGCGCGGGAAGTTTCACACGCGATTGGCCCTGTGCGAGCGGGGTATGTGTATTACTGGGGAGCACAGGAAGTTTCACACGTGATTGGGCCTATGCGAGCGGGGTACGTGGATTTCGTTGTGCATGGGAAGTTTCACACGCGATAGTCCCTGTGCGAGCGGGGTACATGTATAACTGGGGTGCGCAGGAAGTTTCACACGCGATTGGCCCTGTGTGAGTAGGGTACGTGGATTTCGGGGGTACGCAGGAAGTTTCACACGCGATTGGCCCTGTGCGAGCGGGGTACGTGGATTTCGGGGGTACGTGGGAAGTTTCACATGCGATTGTCCCTGTGCGAGCGGGGTACATGTATTACTGGGGTGCGCAGGAAGTTTCACAGGCGATTGGCCCTGTGCGAGCGGGGTACGTGTATTACTGGGGTGCGCGGGAAGTTTCACACGTGATTGGCCCTGTGCAAGCGGGGTACGTGTATTACTGGGGTGCGCAGGAAGTTTTACAAATGAATTGGCAGTGTGGGTCCTCCCAGGTGTGCCCTCTACCCCCTCCACGGCCCCTGCAGGCAGCCCACACCACAGGGGACTACCCTGCACCCCTGCCCATGTCCTGCAGGCAGCCCATCCACCATGGGCATGCCCCCCAGCCAGCCCACATGTCACCTTGCACTAGTGATCACCAACTCATGTCCCCCAGCAACCCCACCCCATTAGTGAGGGTCACCTGCCAGCAGGGCCCGACTCATGTCCCCCAGTACCCCCACACCCCATCAGTGAGGGTCAGGGCCCGACTCATGTCCCCCAGTACCCCCCCCATCAGTGAGGGTCACCTGCCAGCAGGGCCTGACTCATGTCCCCCAGCACCCCCATCCCCCATCAGTCAGGGTTACTTGCCAACAGGGCCCGACTCATGTCCCCCAGCACCCCCACCTACCATCAGTGAGGGTCAGGGCCCAACTCATGTCCCCCAGCACCCCCACCCCCATCAGTGAGGGTCAGGGCCCGACTCATGTCCCCCAGTACCCCCACCCCCCATCAGTGAGGGTCAGGGCCCGACTCATGTCCCCCAGCACCCCCACCCACCATCAGTGAGGGTCAGGGCCCGACTCATGTCCCCCAGCACCCACACCCCCCCATCAGTGAGGGTCACCTGCCAGCAGGGCCCGACTCATGTCCCCCAGCACCCCCACCCCCCATCATTGATGGTCACATGCCAGCAGGGCCTGACTCATGTCCCCCAGCAGCCCCACCCCCATCAGTGAGGGTCAGGGCCTGACTCGTGTCCCCCAGCACCCCCACCCCCATCAGTGAGGGTCAGGGCCTGACTCATGTCCCCCAGCACCCCCCCATCAGTGAGGGTCACCTGCCAGCAGGGCCCGACTCATGTCCCCCAGCACCCCCACCCCCCATCAGTGAGGGTCAGGGCCTGACTCATGTCCCCAGCACCCCCACCCCCCATCAGTGAGTGTCAGGGCCCGACTCATGTCCCCCAGCACCCCCACCCCCCATCAGTGAGGGTCAGGGCCCGACTCATGTCCCCCAGAACCCCACCCCCCATCAGTGAGGGTCAGGGCCCGACTCTTGTCCCCCAGCACCCCCACCCCCCATCAGTGAGGGTTAGGGCCCGACTCATGTCCCCAAGCACCCCCACCCCCCATCAGTGAGGGTCAGGGCCCGACTCATGTCCCCCACCACCCCCACCCCCCATCAGTGAGGGTCACCTGCCAGCAGGGCCCGACTCATCTCCCCCCGCCCCCACATCATGACGATCCTCAATCATGGGCCTTATGGCCACCCACATCACACCCCACGCCACCCCAGTCCAAACACACAACCAGGTATCACATCCACCCCACAATGTAATCCCTATCACATGACACATCACAAATGGCAAGTATGCACATCAACACAGTTCTGTTACACCCACACAATGCATGCATGAGATTGAGAAAACACAAATCCTGACATGCATGTAACCAAAGAGAAAATACCACACATTGAAGTAGGAAATGAAAATGTATTAAAAACAAAAGCAAGGGAATGAAATGAAACACACAAGAATGGAAATGATGAAGAAAAAGTTGCATGTCCAAAATATAAAAAGAAAATGAGTGAACGCAGAATCAAAATCAATCCAAATGCACATGGGTCCAAAGTGACTGTCCAGCAAAACAAATCCAAAGTGATAAACCAAGAGAAAACCATTGATCCATAGGAAAAAAAAAATCAAAATAAAAAGTGAAATCCAGTGTTGAACTATTTACAAAGTACAAATCCAGGGTCCATGAGCTCAAAATTCAGCTGAAAACTAGAAAAAACCCTACCTAATGAAGAACTATATACAAAAACGTGGGGCATTGTCCAAGCTCCCCAAAATAAATAATAACAGAAAGGACACCGAACACTATCTAACTATATACAATGGCGGCGGGCAAGTCCTGCGGCTCACTCTATGATGTCCCGGGACAGGGCGTCATCGAACTCCATGTTGATGTCCCGGAGGCGGGACTCTGCCCTGGGCCCGAGGTCTCGCAGGGATGCACTCCTGGACTGTTGCAACTCCCTGCGAGTTGCCTCGAGGCACTCTGCCCGCCTCAATGCCCGACGCATGGAGAACTCCGCCCTGACCATGGTGAGCCGCGCCTCTTCTGCCCGCCGCCGCTCCGCATCTATACGCTGGCCCAACCGCAGCCACATGGAAGACACACCCATTCCAGGGTCCTCCTGCCCTTTGGCCGATGCCTGCCCCTCTGATGTCGATGGCCCCGAGCCATCATTGCTCCCACCTAGAGCCTGCTGCTGTTGCTGCTGTCCATGTGCCCTGTTTGATGATGCCTGCACATCCTCCATCTGCTGGTCTCCAGTTGTTGGGGTGTCCACCCCTGCTGGACCGCCGACTCCCGACTGTGGCAGGGATGGGATCTCCACCAAGGCTGCTGTGTTGGTCACGCCAGGTCCACAGGGGGCCCTGGTGGAATCTTGGCCGGAAGACGGCATGGAGAATGACTGGCGCATAGTCTCCACAGAGGAGGAGAGGTCTGCCACATGTAGGAACCCACCGACCAGGGCCCCTCCCAACAGTGCCGCGTCCGCGCCTTGAAACACTTGTGTATAGGCGTGTTACAAATGCCATATCATATCATATCATATCACGTCGCACCGCTGCTCTTCGTGATGGCGTGCATGCTCCGCCCAGGAAGCACGCACGTCATCACGAATGTCATGTGTGCGCAACGTGACACCAACCAGGACGGAGCCCATACAATCATGGGACCCCTTGTCTGCAGGTAGTGGAGAGGCAGATGATGTGGCACTCCCCCTACCTGCGGACGGGCCTGGGACGGGGCATCCCTGCTGGTGCATGGTGGTGCAGTCACAGGGTCAAGGACAGCGACATGCACAGGCCCCTCCGCGGGGACCTGTGCTGCCTCCTGACCCTGGCCCTGGACTGCACCACTTGCACCAGTGGTACTAACCCCACCAGGCCGCATGTGCGGCTCAGTAGCGGGGTCCTCCTCCTCTGTGGAGACCACCATTGCAGGTCCCTGTGGGGGCTCACCCGGCCCTTCTGCTACAGCAGTAGTATCAGACGCGGCACCAGGCCCCTCGCTCCCAGAAGATGGCAATTCCTGGGAGGGTGGCTGGGCCTTGCGTCACCGCCCGGTGGAGGCATACCCGCCGCTTGGCTCCACAGAGCCGTCTCCGCCCTCTTCTTCACTTGACACTGCGTAGAGGGAGACATAGAACACAAGCATCAGGGTACAGTACAATATTCCCCTAGACAGGAAGCAATAACACATGAGTGGCTCTGTCAAATGTCACTTCCATCCTGTCCCTCCACAATACATGGGTGAATGCACGCAACACACATGCAGAAACAGGCACAGCGCCTGCAATCAACATCAGCATCCATGTACAAGGGCCTCTTTTAACCAAAATGTTGCCTTCAAACTCACATGCATCATGGCTCACACTGATCCCATGCACACACATCAGCGGAGGGTCATGCATCATGGCTTGTACACCACAGACACAGTGGATAGACACAGTGAATACAACGGTGACCGCACTGCATGAGTGAATCTACACATCATCAGGGACATGTGTCATGCATCCATGGCGTTTCAAAGTCACACACACACTTCTCAGACACACACACATGTGCACCATACATGTACATGAGAGCAGCACCCATCCCTCACCCCCCTCCATGTCCAAGAACAGACACTGGCATGCATTCATGTGTGCATTCCGCATACAGCTCCCCATGTTGAATTGGAACACATGCACCATCCATGTGGTTCACACATTACTGGTCTCACATGCATGACCATGATGTCCCTGCACACACACATCCATACATGGCCTATGTCACACATACAGGAAAGTATCAGACTACCAGCACACTGCAACATGCCCTGTCTCACACAGCATTGCTTGGCCACTTACCGCTCAACTCCAGACGGGTCTGCCTCAGAAGGATCTGGGCGTGGAGCGCTGGGCCTACACGTTCCAGGACCCTCATCTGGATGTTGCTCATGCTGACCCGGCCCTCCTCCACGAGGCGCCCGGCCTTGTAGAGGGTCCTGGACCTGAAGTCCTCGCAGCACTTCCGGACGTGCTTAATGTCGCGGGTTGCAACCCCCTCCGCGTTGATGGCAACCACTGCATCCTCCCAGATCCTTTCCCGTCCTTCCGTGTTGGCGCGTGATGTCCCGAAGAGGGCATCATAATGCCCCAGAACATGCTCCGCCAGGACACCAACTTCCTTCTCACTGAAGCTTGTGGCCCTCTTCCTCTCTGGCTGGGGGTCGCCAGTGGTCTCAGATGGTGTTTGCCCTGACTGGCCAACCCCCGAGGCAGTCGTGAGTGGGCAACTGGGTCCTGGGGCTGGGCTGTGGAGCGATGGTATCCCAGTCGGGCGTTTTCTGTTCCAGCAGGGGTAGACACAGCAACTGGACCCCTGCAGATGGCTGACGTGCAGGCACCAAATAGCAGGGCACGTGGGAAGCAGGCAGGCAGCAGCAGATGGCTGGTGGGAGCGTGCTCGGGGCTCTTGGGGGCAGGAAAATGGCCTTTTGGGCAAGAGCGTTGTCTTCTGTGTGTTTTCGCATGGCCAGCTTGATACGGAGTGATTTGGCATGTGAAAAAAGTGCACGTCAGCGTGAAATCCGAGGAAAGGCCCTTAGTGCGTAAGCGCGTAAGTGACGTTACGCGCACAGGCGTTCCCCACAACATGGGTGCATTGTGATTCAGCACATGAGAAAACTGCACGTCACCCGTGCTATTGGAGGAACGGGCCTTAGCGCGTAAGCGCGTAAGTGACGTTGCACGTGTGGGCTGGCTTAAAAGATACAAGTATCACGCTATTTTCTTGTACGTGCTTTTTGTGGAGAGCGAGCGCGTGTTTCTTGTACTTCTTATTGGTTCACACGCGGTTACTTCACAACGTTTCCAGTTCGTACTCCCTGTTTCCTCAGACTGCGTTCTTTTCTTCTTTTGGCGGGGGTGTTGCCAACGCGCACATGCACGTCTTTTTCACGTTCTTATTCAAGGCAGACGGTGAGTCGCGCACGTATTTTCCAACTGTGGTTGCCCCCGTGTGTCGCGTACCCCAGGCTGCGTGTAACACGCGTATGCTTATTTTTGTGTTTCTGGGTGCCACAGCGTAGTGCGGGTTCATTTCTCCATGCACGTGGTCTACCAGGGGTTGCGTGCAAGTGTACTTTTGTTTTTGGGGTGCCTGTGCGTTGCGTGACCCATCATCTTCCCCCAGGGGTCACATCCAGCCTTGCTAGAGCACTAGTGTATGAATTCCATCTAGTACCCTACCCCTTTCACCCCAATTGCCCAGAACAATTGTTGACTGCAACTCCCATATGCACAACAACATCAGTGCCATGGTTGGGAGGTGACCAAGCAGTAAGGGAGGCAAAGGTGGCCGACCTCCAAAAGGTGGGCGTGATGGGCGCGGTAGGGGATGTGGTCTGGATTTGCAGGGTGCCCCTAGAGCCCAGTGTGTGGAGGACCAATCGGGGACACCTATGCCCCCCCCAATGGTTGTGGGAAACATAGCGGGCACCATCCCAGCTCAGCCCTTGTTGGACCGGCCCATTTTGTCACCTGAACTGGCACAGGATGACTCCCAGGCTGACTTCCAGGTCAGCAAGTCTAATCCACGTGTGCCGGTGAAAGTTGCTTTCACCAGGCCATGTGGATCTGGGGCAGCAATGTCATCTGCTGCACCAAGTAGGCAGGGTGGGGAGGCTGCAGGGATAGCTGCAGCTCAATCCACCCCAGCTCCGAGTCTCCCAGCCGGGACAGTGTCGGTCCAGATCCATCATACAGCCGTTGGCCCTGCTGACATCACCCTGCAGCCAATGCCTGCACCAAGACCTATGGTCATTGTGCCTTTACAGGCTTCTAGTACTAGTACCCAGTCCACCTGCGCTTCTGCCCCTACTGACCAGAGTGGTGTAAGCCACTCAGGATCCGCACCACCTTACAAGAAGAAGAAGAAGGGTGCTCTTGCACTACAGACTGAGACCCCAGACACGGCTACACACTTCGACACGTTAAGGAAGCCTAGCTTCAATGATGCCGAACTTGATGCACTTGGGGCCTATGTGTCGCAAAATGTTGGTGACTGCAGGCTGTAAGACTACGCCTGCTAAACGTAGGGCCCACTGGCAGACCATCGCGGAGCACATTAGTGCCCTTGGATTTGTGAGGCGCACAGCTGATGATTGCTACAAGCGGTGGAATGACCTGAGACGCAGAGCAAAGAACAAGCTGGCTTCCAACCATGCCTCTTCTCTGGTGACTGGCGGTGGGTCTCCACCAGAAGACGACCAAGTCACTGAACATGAGTCTGTTGCTGGAACCTTCGTCACAGAGGAACAGATCCAAGGCATGGGAGACCTACCAGATTATGATGCATTGTCTGGTGAGTGCCCATGCAAGTGTGTGTAATCCATGTGTATGTGTCTTGGGTGATGTGCAATGATTGAGTGCCAGGTGAGGGTGTGTACTCCCGAGTGGTATGGGTCACCCATGTGCTTCCTCCAAACCATTCACCAGCCTTGGGTTTGGGTATGACAGTATGCCTTCTGACCACAGTAGCCAATTAGTGCCACATTACTGCAGTTGCCCTTGAACTGTCATCTTGCAACAACATTGTTCTGATTTTTCAGTGTTCATTCAGCTTGATTGTTTCAATCCTCCCGTTTTTGCAAGACATTTTTCTGCCCTAATGCCACATATGTGACATGCTTCTGTCATAGATTACAACCCACATTGGCCCACATTTATTACCTTGTTATGGGAATGATTTGACCATTCAGGCTGATTGAGTAAGGGCCTGCTCACATTAATTTTTGGGCCCTGTTTGTATGTTGAACATGACTGTTGTGTTCTGTCATGTTGAAGTGACCAACCATTGATGTATCCATCTGCCTGCCATCAATGTATTATTGCACACTGGATGTGTTGCAGTGTGTAGCACATGCATATTTTGTCACACTATTTTGCATTTTTCATCTCATTATGTCCATCTCACATGGATGGGTGACAGTACCCCTTCACTGACATATGGCTGTACTTGTCAAATGTACCATGGCTATGCTATGTGCCATCTGTGTGCTGGCATGTGCCATGTATGTGGATTGACCATGCCACTCACAGGCTAATATGTGATGACAGTGCTATGCAGCATGCAGAACTTGTTCATTTTCCATCTTGGATTCCTCAGTGTCTGCTATTTGCCTCCCCTTCCAAATCATTGACAGTGCATGCATGCCAAGGTTATGGTCATGTGGGACATGTGTTAACCATGTACAGGATCTCTGTCTTGTCAGGCCTATGTGTGTGCTATGGTGCTCCTGCCTGTTTCCATTTCTTGTGTTTCATGTTTTTGCAGGTGACAACGCACTTGATGCTCGTGAGGTTCAGGAGGTGGTGCAGACCCAGGAGGATTCTCAGCCACGACTAGGCACTAGTGGGGGACGTGGTGTGGTGGTGGGTGAAAACACTTTGGTACTGCAGACCATACTGTCGAGGGGTGCCTCTGGGTGCAGCTCCCCAGACCTCTATTCAGGTGCTGAGTCGGATGATGAGACTTATGTGCTGTCGCAGGTCAGTGCTTCTGGCAGGGATTCTGTTCTGTCCAACCCACCTGGACCAGGGGTAGAACCCTCTATGGGGATGTCAGTGTAGGTAGGTCCGCCTTTGGCGGTTACGGATGCAGGGTCACACTCCACAGCATCTGATCCTGGGCCAGCAGATCAGAGGGGGAATGAAGTTCTGCAGCCTCAGGCAGTGCCAGCACAGCAAGGTGCAGATTGCCTTGCCCCAAACAGGTGTGGTGCCCGCCGACGCGGTGGCCGTTTGCCACCAGGCAATACTCTATGGGAAAACACCATGTACCATATGGCAACCCCAACAGGCAGCATCAGTAGAAATGATGGCTCAGGCAATGGAGAGGGTGGCCACTTCCATTATCGCCCCTGAAAGGCAGATGGAGCAACAACGGCAGGCAACAGACTCCATTTGCCAATCACACAGGGAAGACTTGTTGGTGTCCAACAGGGACCGACGGGCGGCACTGGAGACACTGTGCGAATCGATATCAATAGAGTCACAGGACCACAGGGAAGCCCTGAGGGTGGAACTCCATAACCTCAGGCAGAGTCTGCTTGAACTTGAGGCTTCCTGAAATTTTAGGTTAGAACAGCAGCTGGAGCAGCTCACACATTCACTCTCAGCTGAGCTGTAGGCAACACGTGAGGAGATCCGGGCACCCCGCGAGGCCATGCGTGCAGAAGTGCAGTCAACCCGTGACGTGCTGCATGGGGATCTCTGCACTTTAATCCTCCAGAATCAGACCTTCCAGACCCGCATGCTTGCTGCCATGAAGGACAATACCAGGGCTTTGCGCGGGCTGCCTCCCATAGTGCCACTACCTCCTGATGCAGCAGCAGAGGGTGAAGAGATCGACAGCAGTTCTCCCACAATGGCATAGCCGTGTAGGCCATGAGCCAATGGAGGTATTTTTTTTTCCGCAACATCCACGCAGGTGGGTGTTGGTGTGCAACCTGTCCTCGAACCTCCTGGGTGGCCTCCCCCCTGAACCCCACATGGCCATTTTTTTTTTTTACAGTGTGTTGCCTTGTGTGGCTCCCGTGGGCATCCACTGTATTCCGGCTGGGCACATGCAGGCTTGTCCTGAGTTTGGGTTGGATGCTTGGATTCGTGACACACACACCCCTCCTGCTTCCTGTTTCCATTGGCTTGCAAAGGGTGTGACTGAGTGACAGTGACTTACACAGTGACATTGGACTCCCATGAGATGTGTGGGCAGACTGTAGTCAATACTGTGTGTACATCCCTAGTGGGTATTGTTGTTGTATTGTACACTGCATGGTGTATTGATATGTGCTTGTGCATCCATGTCTTCCTCCTAATTTGCAGGTTCCTCCCTCATATCTTCACAAGGCTGTCTCCTTTGCAGATGGAGTTCATGTTGTATGCAGTACACTGACACATTTGCGTGGCAGCAAAACTCTACAGTTGGAAGGGGTCGATGTGCTGCCTTATTCAGGTTGTAAGACTACCACTACTTTGACTTAGTACTGTCATGTTTTTGCAATGTTTCATGGTGTGTTGCTGTATTGTGTTGGTGGTAAGTATTTGTTCATGTATGCTGTTTGTTATTGATTATTAGGAGCATATTGTCTGTGGGCAGTTTCCATTTGGGAAAGTGCACTTTGTGACACTTGTGTCAGGTCTTGTGCATTGCTTTGTTTGCTTTTACATTGCATGACATGCCATGGTGTGTTGGGTGGCAGAGCTGGGGAGGGGTTGGGTGACATGGCGCTATTTTCATTTTGTATTTTGCAAGGGGGTAGTCATTCATGCAGCATAAATGTGTGTTTTTTTTGTGACACAGCATTGGTTGTCTTTCGGCAGGTAGGGATTCACACAATGTAACAATGCCAGGTGACCAATCTCAGGCTGGTATGGTTGTGACAGTTGACTGTCCCTTATGTCATAATCATTGATTGTCAGCTGGTATGTGCCAAGGCTGTGTGCACTCCACAGGGGTGTGATTTTAGGTGAAGTAATTTGCCACCAGCTGCATACGGGCTGCCTCACCACGTGCCCTTTCCCCTCCCATGCGCAGTGGCCGTGCTTGTGGTTGGGGATGTGGGGGCACCACCATGTCCACGGGCAGGCCCCGGCGTGTTGCAACGTTGTGCAGGACACATGCTGCCACTATGATCCTGCACACTACTCGGGGCGCATATAGCAGCTGCTCACCAGAGCAGTCAAGGGAGCGAAAGCGTGACTTGAACACTCCGAATGTGCGCTCCACTATGCCCCGGGTTGCATTATGGACTGTGTTGTATCTTACCTCGGGTGGTGTGGTGGGGTTCCGAATTGGCGTCATCATGTGGGTGCTCAGTGGGTAGGCACTGTCCCCTGGGGAGGTGATGATGGGTATCATTAGTGGGGTTGTGACATTACTCAGTATCTGACATGCAGGCATGTGCAGGGGCATTTATACTCACCAAGCAGCCATGTATAGCCATGCCGCCCAGCTCCTAGGTCCCGGTTTAGGATTGAAATTGTGTAAATGAAACTGTCATGGGTGGACCCTGGATCGTTGGCATATACTGAGGTGATGATTCCCTTGGCATCCCATACTACCTGCATGTTGATGGAATACCAGTGCTTGCAGTTTCTGTAGATGTGCTCAGTTGCCCTGGGAGGACGTAGAGCCACATGGGTGCAGTCAATGGCACCTACCACTTTGGGGAAGTGTGCCACCCCGTAAAATTCCTGGACGACAGCCTGCCTTTCTGCAGGTGTTCTGGGCAGGTATATATGCCTGCGGACTGATGGGCGTGCAGTCATGATGGCCAACACCTGGTGCAGGCAGCATGACTGCGTGGCCTGTGAGACCCCCCCTCACTATGGCAGTAGTCAGCTGAAATGAACCAGTGGCCAAGAAGTGCAGTACATTGAGCACCTTATCCAAGGGGCTCAGTGCTTGAGAGCACAGGGTGGGTGATGTGAGGTCATCCTCCCACTCACTCACCATGTCGAGTATTATGTGAGGTGGAAACCTGTACATCCCATACACCTGGTCATCAGGCATCCCAAAAAGGCTGGTTCTGGGTGTAAAAATTCTGGGCCTGACTATCCTCCTCCTCCTCCTGCGGTATCCCACGCCCACTGCTGCGAGGAACGGTATATTCATCTTGGCGTCTGAGCTTGTTTGTTGTTTGCGCGCACTTTTATGCTGCGTGGGTCCACGTCCGCCTGCTTCCTGCTGGCGTACGTGTTTCCGAATTAGCGCGTCTTTTTTGGCACACGCGTTAGCCCCATTCGATTCCATGAATACGTGCTGTAGGCGCACATGTGGGCGTTCTGCGCATTTGCCTCCTGTACTTCCCCCGTGACGCCCACATTTTCACGCGTGCTACGCCCCATGTTACGCCTACTTTTGTTGTGTGCGCTTCACTATGTGCGCTTTCGCTGTGCGCGTATCCCACACTGTTTGAAGACGTGTCTGCCAGCGTGCGCCATGCAGGATTTTAGCGCCCATCCATGGATTTACATGCGCACGGACTTCCATGAATCGCTGTGCGTGGGTTTCGCTGCGATTTTCGCACTTGCGCTGCGATTCGCACGATTTCGCACGCTTGTGCAGGAATTTTCAACGCACATTAATTCCATGAATCGGCCTCACCATACCTTAGAAAATTCTATCTCCAACACAGCTGGCTTGGAAAAAATATTAAAATTATCCTTAAACTGTAGAGTAATGCTTAAACGTAACCTTGACGTGGAGCAAGGAAGAGTTAATGGAGCACTGGGTACAGTTGTTGGCTTTCAAACATACCCACGTGACAACAACATTCAGTTTGTCAATATTCTCTTTGACAAACTTTCAGAAGTAAAAAGGATAGGGTGCTCAACATCTCGATTCCTTCTCTTCAAAGACATGTATGTACGCAGAGAACAATTTTCTCTAACTCTAGCATACGCAGTCACCATTCATAAATCACAAGGTCTTACACTAGACAAAGCATTGATAGATATTGGTAAAACTGTCTTTAAAGAAGGCATGTGCTACGTAGCACTATCACGCTTACGTACACTTGACGGTCTATTTCTAATAAACTTTGATGCAAGTAAAGTAAATGCTGATATTCCTTGCATTTTAGAATACAATAGACTACGTTCACTTTTTTCCCCACAGACCCAATGATTTGAAAAACAAACACAGAAACTGAGCAAATAGCAGGTATAGTGTCCTTAGGACACCTCCATTTTCATTTAATTACGGACATCCCGGACACCGTGTGTGTTCTTAGAACAGTTTCAACTTGCTTGCGAACAGTACAGACAGGTATAGTGTCCTTAGGATACCTCCATTTTCGTTTCATTATGGACTATAACTTCGGTACTTATAACTTTGGTCTTGGACTTTGGTCTTGGGTGCACCCAAGACTCTACGCCCTGACCATAAACACCACATGCATCCAAGACTCTAGGCCCTGACCACAACCACCACATGCACCCAAGACTCTAGGCCTGACCACAACCACTGCAGCATATCACACCCATAGATCACACCCATGTTTGATCTATGGGTGTGATCTATGGGTGTAATATGCTGCGGTGGTTGTGGCCAGGGCCTAGAGTCTTGGGTACATGGCCTACAGCCTACGGCCTTCTGCCATGCACCCAAGTCCATTAAATGTGAGCCGCTACCTTCCCAGCTTGAATTCATGAAACAAAAAAAACAATTCTTAGAGGAACATTTGATAGGGCGTATGATGTATGGTGATGATGGCTGGCACTTTTGGTTGGAAAGTGCATGTCTATCTGATGGAAACTGGAGTGGTCCAAATGAAACTTTCCAGATTATGTACCCATTTTCACCCTTGCCTCAGCATCCACAACGAAGAAGATTGTAAATGCATGACAGCAGTTTTGCTCTGCTTCTACTTCCTGACGGTGCCCACCCTGTGGACACTTCTTGCTACTATATACCTATTCCAGCACCAGGGAACTGTATCAGGAGTAAGTGGATGTGTTCCCTCTTTTGGGCTGGATCAATTGCTGATTTGTGCTGACCCCTCTCATAGTCAGTCTCTTGAGAGCAATGCAAGGGTTGCGTGTTTGCACGCATAGTATAGCTCAGTGACAATGTGCTTGTTTTGGAAGCAAGATGACACAGATCAACACAGGTTCGAATCCCTGGTCTGTGCTTAGAGAACTCTTTGGTAGTAAGAGTGTTATATTAAAACAATTATAATGGGGGAGAATAGTTTTCTGAAGATGGTTCAGAACAAATTAAGTCTCTACTTTGTCTTCAGCTCATTTCTTGCTGGAGACTTCCTGATAGATCTCATATCCAATTCCATGTCACATGAAAAGTAGTTGAAGTGTTTGCTATTCAAAACGTGCTTGAGCTTCTATAAAAGTCACTGTTATTATAAATACCACTGAATAGGTACTCATGTCATTTTTGTTTTTACAAAGGCATTGAACATCTGCAGCATATGTTGTGTAGTTTGCATAAAATGGCATGCAAAGGGTTGCAAAAATAACTGATTGTTTCCCCGGGGCTTTGCTAGCATTTTGTTCATAATATGCTGTAGTTGCCAAATCTGTCAGTGTTCCCATATTTGCTTTCGTTATCCCTTGTGACTAGCCACCTCTACACTGCACAATCCTCACAAATACAGCAGACATGTTCAATACGTCTGAGTAAAACAGTTGAGTGAAGATGCTCATATTGCCACATTAAAATGCACTTCGCCGACCTTATACTATGTTCCAATATATAATGCACACTCCATTGAAACAAGGAAAATGGGACAAAACATTGTTCCACTTTCCTAATGAGATGATATAAAAACAAATTCCAGGTGGCCCCTCCTTAATTGCACTTACGATATAAGAACAACTGCAAACGCAACAGACAGGCTAAATGCACTGTCTATGATACAGCTATTAGTGTATTTACTTTTTACTAAATTAAGCAGAACATTTAATTTACAACAGTGTTTTATACATTTGGGACCAACTACTCAACGGTGCACCCTTTCACAAAAACATACAGGAAAACAAACAAAATCTACTATCATGGAAAGGACATTATTATGGCTACTAGTAAAACAGTTTACCAAGTTAATTGCTTATCTTCATGAGGTTGGTAGACTCAGTGCAATTAAATTGACAAATAATAGAACACGGCACACTCCAGCCAGGGACTCCTTCCACTGACAATGAATGTGGAGCACCATAAAAATGCTTTTTATCTTTATTGTTTCTCTGATTCAACTTTGAGAAGGGAACCAACCTGTCTTACACCCACCTTAACAAATACCCTGTGTCGCAATGGGCTATGAACCATGCCGGTGTGTAACAATTAAATATTTATTAATTTTTAGAATTCACAGAAAATCAAGCAAATCAAAATTAGGGCAGGAGCCACCACTGTGTGGCTGTATACATGCAGAAATCCCACAATACAGTTACACACCCCTAACATAAGATACATAAACCTTTAATTGAAATGGAAACAAAATCACCTTTCTTCAAAATAACAGATATAACACAGGTTAAGCACTCCCCTTGCAACACTTACCCCAAACACCTGCTGACTACATTCTTTGTGGATGGAAAGAAGTGGCAAGGAGTCAGAAAGAAGAGGGAAACATCAGATTTAAAATTCTGCCCACCACCCCAAGATGGGAGGCCACAAACGAAAATAAAAACCTTCAAAAAGGAGCAAAATGGCATACTCAGATTTTACTTGTTACTTATATCTCAGTTTACAATTGCGGTACAATAGCTATGATAGAAATTAGTGTGGCTGCATTTAAGAAACAAGAAAGCTTACAGACTACTGAACAGGGCACCAAAGCAACGTGGACACAGGCAAGAAATCGATTTTGAGAGGAAAACAATGCGGCAAGAAATCGATTTTGAGAGGAAAACAATGCAGAAGAAAACACACACAGCAGAATTGCAGTTCTTCTTTTACACAGGCTTTAAAATGACACGCAGCGGAGAAAAGGGGCTTAGCTTTCAAAATCGGAAAATCGGTTTTTGGATGAGAAACAAAGGCATATATGAGACAGGATTCTGATGGAAAAGGAATATTCTTAATGGAATGATGTTTGGGTTTTTCTGGGAAAAGTGCAAATCGGAATTTAGAGAAAAGCACAATACATGGGCAAATGTGGTTTTTGTTGCACAATGACAGGTTCTACTGAGGCTATATTTTATTGACTATATTATTAAAGAAGGACACTGTGCGCAAGGGGGTTAATTTCAAATTTTAAACAGCTCGCACTGCGTACCTCCCTATAGGGGAATTCATTCATTTATTTCAAAATGGTACTAAGGACATACACAGATAACTGAAATAATTATAAAGGAATACGCTAACAGATATGGACTAACACAGATTCTTCTAAGGAAAGGTGAACAGATGATACTGGCAATTTGGGATTTTGTATGGGATTTGAATAGGATTTGAATAGGATGCAAGCGTAAAAGAGAGGGTTATGCAGTTTTTGGGTATTGGTTGATATGATACTTACAAAATAAGTTTGAGTTTGGGAATTTGGACAGCCAGCGTTTTTTTGTCTCTTGCTTATTGAAAGTGAGTGTCCCCCAAAGATGCAGTGAAAAACTCCCCAATGAGAGTCCATAATGGACACACCCCAGGAGGGAATGAGACCAAGACCAAGTCCGGGTGAAAGTAAAAGTAAAGTTTATCTAAATTCAAAATAGGGCAAGCAGAGAACTCTGCAAACTCTGAGAGCGCTCTGCCCAAACATTAGAAAAAGCACATTATATTACAAAATCGCGTCATTTATGATGTGTGCTATAAGGGATACATTGAATTGCGGTCATTGGACGAAGGGGACAGGACTGTATCCATGCTGTAGGGATGGTGCTCCCGGATTGGCTGGCATAGAACTGGTTACTTCATGGAGCAAGTGGGTCAGCTGGGCTCATCTGGATGGGGTGCAGGGTCAGGCGATGTCCAAATCGTGAAGTTATAGACTCTCTGACATTTGCCCTTGTGGCCACACATACCTGGAACATTATTTTCACGTTTTGACATTTGCACATTTCCCACCCAGGCAGGCAGATGAGTGTGTGTGCATGGCCCCCCAGTCCACATTTCCATCATGGCGCTGTTTATCAGTGTGGGGACCCTCATGGGCTCCTTGAAAGCAGCAAGGCTTCCTGCTCTCTTTTCCCGCCTCCCAAGCCCTCCCCCAGGCCCTTATTGGCCATTTGAACTAGTCTGCCTTTGCCAGACTCATCCCCCAGCTCACACACTCTCTGTGCCATTTCCGACCTAGGCAGGCGAGCGTGTGTGCATGGCCCCCCATCCCCCATTTGTATCATGGCGCTGTTTATCAGCGTGGGGATCCTCATGGGCTCCCTGGAAGCAGCAAGGGTTCCTGCTCTCTTGTCCCACCTTGCGAGCCCTCCCCCAGGCCCTTATTGGCCATTTGAACTAGTCTGCCTTTACCAGACTCATCCCCCAGCTTGTGTGCTCCCTGTGACATTTCACACCCAGGCAGGCAGCTGAGTGTGTGTGCATGCCCCCCCAGCACCCATTTCCATCATGGCTCTGTTTATCAGTGTGGGGACCCTCATGGGCTCCCTGTATGCAGCGAGGCTTCCTGCTCTCTTGTCCCGCCTCCCGAGCCCTCCCCAGGCCCTTATTGGCCAGTTCCTGTCTCATCTTGGACCAGACCTGGGCAGCCCTCCTGCCCGGAAGCTCCTTCAGCGAAGGGCAGCAGGTGTCAGCAGGAGAAGCCAATGAAGCCAGCAGTCAACAGACACCGACAAAACTGTAAATGTGGCATGGGTGGGGTGTGGAGCAATTACTCTACTCCAGAAAGCTCCTGCCACTCTAACTTACCTCTTCATAACCTAGACTGCCATAGACTTACACCATGCATTCTTAGAAAGATATATTAAAACCAGCCTAAACCTATTTGTGTCTGGGCAACAAATATTGCCTGCGTTACAATGTTAACTAGTACCATACCTAGAGAGAACAATGAAGACTAGCCCCCATTGTATAAAGATAGAAAGGTGATTGTCAAAATATGCCACACTTAGCTGGAATCCTCAAGTTTAGTCTGCGTCGCATGTAAATAAAATTGTAAATGTTAGCATATGCCGCACTTAGATGGAATCCTCAAGTTTGGCCGGCGTCGCATGTAGATGGAATTGTGGATGTTGACGTGTGCCACACTTGGACGGGATTCTCAAGTTTAGCCTGTGTCGCATTATGATAGAAATGTGATTGTTAGCATATGCCACACTTAGATGGAATTCTCAAGTTTAGCTTGAGTCGCATGTAGATAGAATTGTAAATGTTAACATGTGCCACACTTAGATGAACATTCTCAAGTTTAGCCTGCATTGCATGTGGATAGAATTGTGAATGTTAGCATGTGCCACTCTTAGATGGAATCCTCAAGTTTAGCCTGCGTCACATGTAGATAGAATTGTAAATGTTAGCATGTGCCACTCTTAGTGGAATCCTCAACCTAGCCTGTGTCGCATCTAGATAGAAATGTAGTTCAGTGATCAATATTCGACTCTCCTGCCAAGCCTGAACCAAACGTGCAATCATGAATCAATAACCGACCCACTAATAACTTCACTCCTCTGCATACACTCCTCAAACTCGAACCAAACACAACAACAAGCCTTAAACGCAGCAAACCACACAAACTTCACTACACTGCAACAACAAAACAAGCAGCATAGTCTTGCACAACAGCACACAATGACTACCGACAGTAAAACACCCAAGCCCAGCCAACGGACCCACCGGGCTGAGGCTGCCAACAGCACATAACTGCTATCTTGCACTTTTCCAGCTCATTCTCACTAACTCACCCCCTTCTCCCTTTTTCAGAGCCGCCAGAGTGCCAGGGGACCACTCCGATGGTGATAGAGCACAGTACAAATATCCTTTAACATTAACATTAAAATATAACAATTATATTACTAGATGTTTGACCTGGATGATAAAAGTGAGACTACATGGGTCCAGGCACCTAATCTATTCACAATATTTAATTGACACATTCATCAAACATTCCCTTAGATCCCATGAGCGAATGGTTTATTGTTTGTTAGTACGAAGAGAATATATTGTCACACATGGGATTTAGTAGTGTTACGCTCACCTGATTCCCACGGGGGCGTCGATCTGGACTGGCCGGCTGTTGCTTCCACCAGAGTAACACGTAGAGCCGAGATGACAGACTGGACAGACCCACTTAGCTTTGTTTGTCGGACTCGTACGAATATCTTTCTGCAATGGAGAAAGGGAATAGACCTCCCGTAATCTGAGCGTTAACCCACCTTCCCACTCCCCTTGTCTGCCCACAGAACACTCCTGAAGTTCCCTCTTAATCTCACCTGAAGATTTGGAAAGATGAGCTCTCCATCCTGCGTCGAGCGCAGGGGCGTGTAGACGACCAGTTACTTCACTGGCGTGGAGGAATTGGTGAGTTCCAGTATTGACTCTAAGATCAATTGTTCGTAAGAGTTCAGAAGTCTGATCTTCACTCTGCCAGATTCCTTGCAGGTTGCGGATTTAAACCACCAGAAGAGTTCCAAGTGGCTATTGGTAAGATCCTGGTAAGTCTATTGTGGTTCTCCCCTTTGGGGCCGGGGTACAGCGATGATGCAGAATTAACTGCGCCAACCCGAAATGAGGTGAGTACCCCCTGTGGTAAATCAGGTAAGTCTTTGGAGTTAGGTTGTATTGTCCTTGGTTTTACCCTTAGGGGCCGGGGTGCGGCGGTGATGCGGAATTGACTGCGCCGACCCGAGATGAGGTGAGTACCCCCCTGTGGTAATCAGGTAAGTCTTTGGGGGTGATTTGTATTGTCCTTGCTTTTTCCCCTTAGGGGCCGGGGTGCGGCAGTGATGCAGAATTGACTACGCCGACCCGAGATGAGGTGAGTACCCCTCTGTGGTAAATCAGGTAAGTCTTTGGGGGTGGTTTGTATTGCCTTTGCTCACCTATCTGTTCTGGTCTCCCCCAGGTGTTGAAGAATGGCCTGGAGATACTGGATTCGCAATGGAGTAAAGGAATGCAGCCCCGGTTGGTGAGTTCAGCGCGGCTCTGCGAGGTGCGTGGCAATACACCTGAGAAGGCTTCTCTCTTCCAGATCGACGATGTGCTGGATCAAGGATTCAGGTAAGGGTTTTGTTCTGACCTCTTCTCCTTCTCCTTTTCTTGTACCAGGTGTTCCAGGGCTGAAGCGGGCGTGGCTGAAGACTGGAGCTGCTGAAGACACGGTGAGCGTTACGCTGCAGCAAGCAGAATAACGCGAAGCACATGTGGCTGTCCGGGTGTGGCTTAAATAGCCTTGGAAGAAGTCCCAGGTAAGTATTCTTCCACAGCCCCAACAGAGAGGAAAGGAGTCCCTGAGGTAAAGTAGTCCCTTTAAGCCTCATTTGTCTTGTGGCTTCGTGCAGCATGGTCTGCATCAGGTAGGTATGCAGCATGGTCTGCAACAGGTAAGATTTCTGTAATGAGCCTGGCGCCCATGGCGCCAGGACTGACTTTATTCTTATGAGCCTGGCGCCATAGGCGCCATCACTGTAGCCAAAGAGCCCCTAACTGGGGTTTTTGGGCATGCTTCAAGTGGCATGATGCCTGCTTCCGGGGTTGCTGGGCCTGGTCTGGCTTTCCGGGGGCAGGCATCGTGACAAGTAGTCTGGGGTGAGCTGTGGTGGCACACAGATGAGGGGCATGCAACTGTTACATCAAAAGGCTTTGGGGTGAGGGGCTTGTTGCATATATTTCTTTAAACAGAGTCTTTGGGTGTGAGGCTGGTTTGTGGAGACATTGTGTATCAGGGGCAGGGGGTGGATGCTTGGTGTGGGCTCAGCGGAAGGGTGAGAGGTTACATTTGTTGCATTACATCATCAGTAAAACAAGGGCCTTTGGCCATCAAACCAGCATGAGGGGCAGAATGGTGGGGGCTGAGTGCACAGAGCTGCTAGAGAGGGGAGAGAAGGCACTGAGGCTTGCTGAGTTTGTCCCAGTTTGATTACTGGGATTATATGTGAATCATTAGAATGAGGTAAAGACAAGTTATTGCCACTTCATTGAGAACAAATAATAAGCAAGCTCTGATTACATTATAGGCTATGCCTTCACATTTACTGTGATCATTGTGCTGCAGAATGGCTCTATTTGCATTAGCCTTGTGGCCTCGCCGTTTATATTGTACGCATGAGAATCTTACACCATTTAAACACATTTGCGAGTATAAATAGTATTGAAAAACCAGTGAGCATGTGGACCATACATTTTGCATCATAAAAACAAGTCACCTAGCATGTCATACATTAGCGAGGGTCTTTGGTAGGGAACGATGTGTGATCAACAATATAGGACACAGACATGTAGATTCATAATTTAATGTTCATTGCAATTGATTTAGACATGTTAATAAATGATTGTTCTGTTATATCTCATAGAATCAGACCCCTTATACACAACCACAGAAAGGGATTTATAGCCTTCACAGAGGGGAATAGCATTTTGGGTGAACCAGGGTGGCACACAGTCATGATGTATGTATCTGTTACACAAAAAGAGGTGTGCGGTTGGGGGGTTATCCACAGTATATATCGTAAATGTAGGGTCTGCAAGTGATGGGACATGTTTGTGGAGATAAATAGTTTCTTCCAGACCCAAGCTCTTGCATGGTCATTCACAGGTCAGTGATGGACTGAGGAAGGCGAAAGATACAGTGTTTGACTTGTAGCTTGTTTGCGCCTAGTCTCCCGTGAGAACAGGACAGCTGCAGGGACAAAGAGGGGAGGAGGTGTGGGAAAATAGTTGGCTCACTGTATGCAATCTCAAGGGAGAGCTGTAGCCCTGCAGGCTGGCTTTGCTATGAGGCCTTCTTTAGCCTGTAGAAAATGGAGTCGGGCTTGGTACAAAATGGAGTCAGTAAGTGGCCCTCTGATTGGGTGTTGCATCCATATGTGTCGCTCCGCGGTAGTCCAGCACTTCTGGCCACAGGCGCATGGCCTTTTGCGGGATGAGCATCATGTGTAAGTGGGTAGCAATGGAGGGGAAGGGGCCTAAAAGACCTTTCTTCCCTTACATCCCCCCCTTTGTTGCTTAAGTAACGAATATTGTAATTCACCCAGTCTTTACCGTTCTGCTTCTTCTGCCACTGCCTCATCCCATGCAGGTGTTCCCATTTTATGGCATCCATGCTCTGCACACTGCCCTGAGATTTTCCCCATCCCTAGCATACTCATCTGGGCTGCAAGTCATGTATATACAACCCCCATCCCCCTCCAGATTGACCCACACCTCATCGTACAAAGCTAGTTCACAGGGATCTTTTATTGTTGTGTGGTATAACCTGTCTACAATGTACCCATTTTTGTATATGGCCGTCAGCCTATATTTTGGTTCTGAGTCATCTCCTGTTTGTACTTGTGCCTTGTGTGTCATCTGCACCACTTCTTTTGCACTGCCCATTGTCACCATCACCATTGCACTGTTAAGTACTGCATCTGTGCAGCACCAAAGGCCTAATTGGCACACACCAAAAATCAAAAGCAGGAAAACGATGGTGGGTATTAATAGTTTGACAGTCATTCCGAGCCAGGAAGGTACCCACGATAGCATGTCATTGAGCCAAGTGCTGGGCTGCACCTCTCCTTCTTCCTTCATACGCTCGCCAAGTTTGAGCACGGCTGCTATTACATGTGAAAGAGTTCCATTGCCCGCATCTGCAGAAGGTATGAAAGTGCAACATGCACTCCTGATTTTTCAGCAAACACCTCCATCCATGGCAGTCAACAGGTCTAGAACAGACCTGTTCTGCATCGTCATCAACCGCAGGGCCCTTAGTTCCACCTTGATTACGTTAAACCCCTCTTCCGTGTCATTGGCCAATTGGATCAGCTCCCAGCGGGTTAATTGAAACCATTTAGCATTTGCCTGTGCCTAGATGCTTGGAAGAAGGGAGGCAAAGAACGTTTCAGCGGAGTTGAACAGTCGGAACCAATCTGGAATCTGTGGCAAAAGTTTGGAGGATGTCTTGGAGATATAGTTTGACGATCTTCTTTCTCTCGAGACTGTGCTTTGCAGTTTTTCCTCGGATAGGGCATATACGGGAGTATCTTCAGTGGTCTGCAGGGTCTCTGGACCTTTTTTTTTGATGGACCCTTTCCCCCTTGGATGTGGCTTTCGGATATCACCATCAGGGCGGAATGCAGCGTAGCCAGAGAGCATGTGCCCTTCCATGACTCTGAAAGGTAGAGGTACGCCTGTTTGCTGCAAACCCAGTAAATCCATCAATGCAGCCATCCCTTTCTTTATGTCTGGGATGATGAGTGTTTTGTTACAGTTCTTATTTGTGCCCATATTCACTTTTCCTTCTCTGTGGAAGCACGGCTCATAGGATATCTCCTCCTGCAATTTGAATGGCTTTTCAAGGGCTGTGACCCATGTTAGCTTTGTGATGTGTTGAGTCTATATTGGGGAGCATGTTCTCTGGATCCATTGCAGTTTCTCGTCTGATAGTCCCAGTAGTGCTTTGCATGTTATTTGCTCATTTTGTCACTTATTGTCTAAATATAATGTTCCTTTGATCACTAGGAAAGGCTCTTTCAAGCATATTACTACTTGGGGCTTTGCGTAGCATGTCTTTTCATTTTGCAGCATTTCAAATGAGACAGTGTGTGCTTGAACAGTATTTTTTATTCTACACAGTGCAAGATGAAGGAGACACTGTGCATCTGCAACAGGTGACTCTTGTGGTAACAGCACTTTAGGAGCACCCGAGGCATGGGTTATTAGAGAGCACACATAACATTGGTTGTTTGCTTTGCGGTGGTGCTCACGTCTGCGTACCATTTATTAGACTGGTGTGGGTGTTGTAGGTCTTCTATATCCAGCCTCTGATATCCATCATATCTCTTCTGTCCCGCTCCCCTTTCCTCCTTCAATTCCCTTCTGGGCACCCAAGAGCTTTTCTTTCATCATGCTGGGTTAAGAATCTTCCCAACCTGCTCCCCTTTCTCCCACTTGTTATATAGGGCAATGTACCTCTCGATAGTTTTGTTCAGTTGTGTCAGGTACAAGTGATACAGTTGGATCGGGATCATCATATGCCCAGGGTAATTCAGAGGGGTCTGGGTTGTTCATATGATAGATACTGAACTCAGATTCATTACAGCGGGCAGTGGGACGTACTGGTACAAGAAACCGGGTTGTGTTGTTTCCATCATGCGTGACATTTCTCTGTGCCCCGTGTGCCCAGATAAGTTTGAACCCGTCCCATATGAGGCGGGTGCCATGTTTTACCAAGTTTGTCCTCACCCCCTCATTTATGTCGATAGAAATAAATGCTATGGCCCAGTACACTACTAGGCCAAACAACATTGAAAAGAACATTGTACAAATATTGTCTTAAATTAAATCCACTATTCCTATTACTATCTAATCTACTGTTGTTGACATTGGGGGCCCCAGCCGTTGCCATGTTTATTCCTACAGAATGAGACATAAAGGTGTGTTAAGCATACACATATATACATATAACTGTTACTCACATTTCTGTATATGCATTTTGTTCCATTTAATATATATTATATAATTATTTATTTTTTTGTGTCTATTCATAAACATCATAAACATCATAAACATCATTCTTTACTCTATACCCCCAATATGAGAAAAGAGAGAGGGAGCAAGAAAATGACCAGGAGCGAGAGAGAGAAAGAGAGAGAGAAAAAGTAAATTCCCATCTTTACTGTTATTGCCATGTGGTTCCTTTTTTTAAAAATACATATTACTTCTATTTTCTTCGCATTTTTTACAATACAAAATTCATACCTAATTTCTCATTTTCAAGTGTCTCATCAGTTGTGTCTGCTTTTCCTTTTACGTTTGTGTCTCTCCTTCTGACCTATTTGCTTCTTCATTTTGTCCTACACTATCATAGGTGTAGCGTACGTCGGACAAATGTATCCAACATCTCAGGCCCTTCACCTTGACTGCTGTGGGTGTGCATTACACAACTTCATATGGGCCGTGGAACCTAGCGGCATTCCACCGACGTACAAAGTTCCTCACCTACACCATCTCCCCTGGGATGAGCTGGCAATTTGGGCTATCGGTGGCTGGCGTCACTGTGTCATTCACCATTTCTTGTGTGAATGGGGGTGCTAGCTGTTTTGCAATCATAAGCGCTGCTTTTGTAAGTTGTTTCAGATACTCGTGGAACTCTTCCACCAGCACCATCGCACTTCTGTGTGCATCTGATTGTCTTCGTAGTGGGGAGTGTGCTGTGTGCATGCCTCTGCCTGTCACCTTCTCGTGGGGGGACAAGTAGTGGTCCTTTCTAGGTTAGTTTATCAATTCAAATAGGGCCAATGGTAAACAATATACCCAATTTTTCTTCAATGTATAACATAGTTTTGACAGTCTGCTTTTAAGGAGTCTGTTTATTTTCTCAACAATGCCATTCGATTGCGGGTGGTAAATCATGTACAATTTGTGAGTAATGCCCAACATTGTTGTTACTGCTTTGAACTGATCATTGACAAAATGCGTTCCATTGTCGGAACATATGACATCACATATACCCCAGCGTGAAAACATCTCCTGCACTAGGAACTTGGCTGCACACTTCACGTCCGGGTGGGCGCAGGGACCTGCTTCCACCCACCTTGAAAACGGACATACTACTACTATCATGTATCGGCATCCATTACATCTTTCTCCCATATCTGTATAATCTATGTGTAGTTCTCGAAATGGTCCAATTGGCTTAGGCAATGTTCCTCGTAGTGTTCTCAATGTCATTCCTAAATTATATGTTTGGCGTGTAGTACACTCTATCACCATTTTGTATATCTGTTCTTGTAGGCTCAGCACACACCAATTTTCCTGAATGTCCGCTGCAATATGCTGTTTGGCATTGTGGGCTGGGAATTGAAGCTGTTGGAATGCTATTTCTAGTAGTTTCTGTGTTATTACTACTTTACCTGTGTTATTCTGTCGCCAGAGAAGGTCAGTGGATGATTGACTACACCCTCTTTTTTCCCAAAGTTCTTTTTCTTCAGCTGGTGCATCCTGCTGTAATTCTAATATCTGAGATACTGGCATATTGTTGTATCCATCCCGCTGCTCTTCTTCCACATGTCTTTGTAATACGTACTCAGCTTTTGTTTCTTTAGTTAAGCAGGACACTTCTTTGGCAGCATCATTCACTTCCTCATTCCCCAATGAAATGACATCATTCTTGTTCGTGTGTGCCTGGCATTTTACTAATGCTACAACTGTTAGCTCTTTTAATGCCTCTATAAATTCTGCGAGTAATTCAGCATGCTGCACCGGGGACCAATCTGCTCTTCTAAATCCTCTCCTCCCCCAGCAGGCCAGTCCCCCATGCACTGTTGTGGTCATGTATGCAGAGTCAGTGTATATTGTTACAGCACTTCCTTTCGCTGTGTGCAGGGCTTCAATTATTGCCACTAGTTCAGCTGCTTGTGCTAAAAATGGGCAGGCAATGTTTTTTGGGCAATCACTTCATACTCTCCTTCCTCAAGTCATACTACTGCAGCCCCTACATGTTTTTCTCCTGTTTCATAATTTATTGATGCTGATCCATCTACAAAATATACCTTTCCTTCAGTCAGTGCATCTTCATTGGCTGTGGGTGTACCATCATCTTCCCCTCTGTATGTTGCACAATTGTGTGTTTGCATATCTTCCACTGTGCATGCTTCTGTGAGAAATGTGGGTGGGTTCACTGTTTTACACCTTACTATGTGTATATTTGCACTTGATAGTATTATTTCGAATGCTGTGGCTCTCTGTGTTGTTAGTGTACTTTTGGACCTTTTCTAGTATGGTAAACAGTGAATGCTCTACGTACAGAGTCACAGAACATCCCATCACAATTGTTGCACTCTTTTCTATGGTGAACGCTGCGGCTGCGAGAGCTTGTTCGCAAGCGAAGTGTCCCTGCATTACTGCATCTAGTGTACCACTGTAGTACGTCAGAGGCTTGTGATCCAATGATGTTTTTTGTGTCAGTACTGCTGTCATGAGTGTCCCATCACAATGCTAAAAAAATAAATGTGCGCTCATAATCTGATGTGGCTAAGATATCAACTCTTTCAGTGTGTTGAAGGCAGTGTGCATTTCTTGTGTCCATTGTATTGCTATGTTTTCCCTTTGTGTTTCTTTTTTTTTGGGCTTGTAGGAGAGGTTTTGTGTATCCTGCATATTCTTATATCCGGGTGCGGCAATAATTGCACATGCCGAGAAATTGCTGCATCTCCTTCACTGTTCTAGGGTCACTCACAGCTTGCACCGCAGTTGCTCTGTTGGGTATTATTATTTTGCCATCTTTTGATATCAGTTGTCCCAAGTACAACACCTCTGTCAAACAATATTGTAATTTCTCCCTGTCCACCTTGTAGCCCCTGTGTGCCAATAATGTCAAAAGTGTTACAGAATTCTGCCTGCAGCCATCCTCATTCTTTCTACAAATCAAAACGTACTGAATGATTGTGCTCTTTGTGTCAATGTTTCCAAGATCTTCATGAAAAATTATGTTGGAATATACTCAGGCTCTCACGGTATCCCTGGGGCAACCTACAATGTTCTTATCTTCTCCCCCCCAGAGTAAAGGCTGTCAAATATTGTGACTCTGGATCTAGTGGCACTGAGAAAAAATGCATTCTTCAGATCCACCACGTGAAGCATGACGCATCTTTGGGGATGCTGCACAAGATCGATGCAGGATTCGGGACAAGTGGGGAATTCCATTTGTATGACGTCATTGACGAGGCGTAGGTCCTGTATCATCTTCTGGGCCCCTCCCTTTGCCTTTTTGATGGGATAGATACAAGTATTACAGGGAGAATTTGATGATACTATCATCCCTTGTTGGAGTAGAGCATGTATTGTTTCTTTTATCCCTTCTTCTGCCTCTCGTGACAAGGGGTACTGTTTTACCCGGGTCAATAAAGTCCCTGGCTTGAGTTTAATTTTATGGGTGGCACCTCACGTAACAATCCCACGTCATGTGGGCCTGTTGTCCATAGATCCTCTGGCACATATTGCTGTCATCATTAAAAAATGCTGGTGGTAAGGTCACTACAGCCATAAGTGGAAGTGGCACAGGGAATTGCTATCTCCATTATTATTTCCCCGTCTCTGTCAGTAAAAAGCCCTTCATCAGCAAGGCTATGCTGGCATTTATGCACAGCACTGTTCGCCATTCACATCCATGTATGTCTAGTCCGATCACTGCTATCCTTTGTGACAATAACTGCACCCCATGTAAGTCTAGGCACACCACCAACCCTGGCATTAGCTTGCGGCATGCTACGGGATGAAACACAAATTCTGTTGGCACTCTCCATTCTAGGCACTTCAACTCGGGTACAACTCGCGCCAAGGGCTTTAACCCTTGGATGAACATATCTGGGTCTATAGGTATTCCACGCACCTGCTGTGCCGTGGCTTGTGTGTGTATTACTAGCGTGCCTCCCATTGCACATATCCCAGGAGTTGAGCACACTATGCCTCTATCCATCTCTCTGTAAATGATATAATCATATTGAGCTTACTCAGGAGATCCCTCCCCAGTAAATTTATGGGCAAGTCTTTGTAATACAATAGGGGTGCCCGCACTGTTTTTTCCCCCACTGTTATTTCCAATTCTTCTGTTTATGGAACCTCAACCACCGCCTCAGAAAACCCCTGCGTCTCCATTTTATGATTTGATAGCGGAAACTTGCCTTCTCGTAGGCACGATTTTTCTGCTCTTGAGTCTACCATACAAATAAACTGTTTGTTCCCCATCTCCGCCCCCACCAGTTGTTCCTCAGCTGCATCGAGGGTCGTTGATACTACTGGACACGCAAGTGCTCTCTGCGGGCTTTCCTATGCTGAATATCTCGTGTTCTCCTCATTGTCAAAGAAGTTGCCTGACACCACTGCTGTTCCTCTGAAAGGTGCGGGGGCACAATATGTGGTTGTGAAAAAAGGAATTACCGCGGACCGGGGCCATGTGTTCTCTGGACTGTGGGTGTTCTGCGTTCTGTGGAGATGTTCGGTGATCGTCTATGTACCTGGGATCGGGTTGCTCTTCTCTCCTGCTGCCACCCTTAGGCAGCCCGTGTGGGCTTCCTGGGTAGGGGTGGCCATACTGCTGTTCATTCTGGTAGTTCCACCTCCACCTCCCGCAGTTCCAGCACGTCCCTTGTCCTCCTCTGGGAGCTTGTCCTTCATAGCATCCGTACCCGTACCAGCACCCTCTGGACCCTCTGGACCAACCTGTTCCTCCACAGGCACTCCTTACTTGCCATTGTGTCCCTCCATATTGTTCCTCACCATTCCACTGCTCCTGGTCATTTCCTGCCCAGTTTGCGGCCATCCTGGCTTGTATTGCTATCGGCCCATCCTCCTCCTCTCGTTCTCTGTCTGAAGAGAGGGTGTTACTGCTGGTGTGACCTTCACTAATTTAGTTTGAATTAATTTAGCCTTGCCTGCCAATCTCTTTTGGGCTATCTCTGTTTATCTTTCTTTGATTCTTCTGCAATGATGTATTATATTGCTGTGTATTTCTGGCCAACCTATGGCTTCTATTCCAGCTATTTTATCAAGAGCCTTCTGAACTCCCTTCGGGAGCCCCCTTTTGATTATAAAATAGAACAGGGAGGTCAATTGATCGCAAGCCATGCCCGTCTCCGCCCTCCACATCTCCTACACCCGCAAAATGCTGGCCATCACATCCTCATCTTCTCCCATTGTGCACTGCATTACAGACTGTATATCTGGTTTATATGGAAAAGTGTCTCTTAGTGCATCCCATACTCTTGCTCTTACTGTGTTAAAGAATGCCCCATCATGGTGGTCACAGTCTAATGTTATTCCAGGGAAGCCTGCTTTTGCCCACACCCCGTTGGCTTGATCACCTACTGCGGACACTTATAGACTTTTGACATCACCTACCTCCAAGGGAACCCTGGCAGTGTTTTATCAAATGCGTCTATCCACTTACTTGCTCCTCCTGAAAGCAAGGGTAACATTTTTAGTAAGTTTGCCTTATGGGGGAGGTACTGTGGGTTGGGGTGTGGAGGGGGATATAGGTTTTGACACATACACTGGGTCATTATACCCTTCAGCTGGTACTGGCTTTGGCAGGAGGGGATATAGTTGTGTGATTTCTATTTTGCCCTCCTTTTCTTCCCCCTCCTTCCCACTACTATTTGCTGCCAGGGGAGATGTGCTCTGTTCCTTTCCCTTTCTTGGAGGTACTTCCTCGAAGAGCCTCGATAAATCTAATATTTCTCGTCTATTGCCTTTATACTTCACACACAAACAGGTGGCTACCATGTCTAGGACGTTCTTGCCGAACGATCCTACTTTGGGTCATACCTGGGGTAGGCCTACCCCTTTTAACTCTGTGATCCATTGATCATGGTATTTTGTGATCCTATCTGCATATCCTGGCAAACCTTGACAAATGTGTGACAACGGTGTCTCCGCACCAATTTTGTCTTAACAATGCCTTCCCAACCTTGTGAGTCCGTACAACAATAATTGAATTCACAATACTTCAATACTTTACTTCTTTGTATGCCACCTCTGTGATACTGTATTTGGTACTCTCCACCTTGTCACACTTACTATGACAGAGTGTATTAAAACAATCATGCAACACTGCTTTTTGTCACAGCTTATCCGTGTACACTATACACGACAAACACAACAAGACGATTACATAACAGCCATTAAACATATCACATGTAACATTTAACATAAATCCTCCCTACCTGCCCCCTTTACCCTTGCAATTTTTCCATTTGATATGCCAGGCCGTTCCCTATCTTAATCCCTCATGCCTTGCCCCTTACTCAAAAAAGAAAAGAATGAAGCGTTTCTAAATACTACTCTGAGTCTTCCCGTTATACAAGACTCCTACTGTTTCCACTTATTTAATTCATTATATCCAGCACTAGTCGAGATAGCACTATGTGGCGCCACCTTCCACGCCCTTGCAGAGCTAGGTTCCGGTACTCCTTGATCCGAGACCCTCTGGACCCGGTTTGTCAAGGTGCTGCCCCACAATCAATGGCCACACCCGGCTCCGCTGAGCAATACGGTGGGTTTTTGCAAAGTCGGGCGGGACCCATACCCTCTTGCCCTACTGCGTGCGCACATCTAGGTGTACTGGATGCCGTAGGTGGGCAGCTCTTTTGAGGGGGCATGCTCTGGGTCTCTGCTGTGGCCGGGGATATCTTGTGCCAGAAGGGACAAAAAGAACGCTATTGCGTCGTGGTCACCAAATGAAAGTGAGCATCCCCCAAAGATGCAGTGGCAAAATCCCCAATGAGAATCAATAATGGACACACCACAGGAGGGAATGAGACCAAGACAAAGTGCGGGTGAAAGAAAAAGTAAAGGTTATCTAAAGTCAAAATAGGGCAAGCAGAGAACTCTGCAAACTCCGAGAGTGCTCTGCCCAAACATTAGATAAGTTTTGTAGGAGCTGTCACACTTGCCAAACCTCTGGCAAGAGTGGAACCAAGAATGTGGCACCTTTGGTGCCTCTCCCAGTTGCGGGAGTTCCTTTTGAGAGGGTAGGAATCGACATTGTTGGTCCCTTAGACCTTCCAACCTCTTCAGGAAACAGGTTTATCCTGGGGTTTGCCTAGCATCCCCTGAGTCCAATCACTCATGTAACAGTCAAATGTGACCCATTTCTACGTGAAATGGCTGGTCGCAGTGGTTAACAAACTACCATGATTTTTCCCAACCCCGAACCCTGGTAGCTAAAAATCAGGTCCGCTATGTTTTCCAATATGGCGCCCAAGACCTATCTGTAAAAACAGACTCCGGTCAACTTTTTTCGATGTTTCTTTTAGAAAAGGTTGTGGGATGTATTGACCCACTTTTGCTCTGCTATGCTGCATCACTCCGTTATGGTGGTGCCAGAAATAGCAAAATGTCCGCAAAACCCTTGTGCGTGCCCAAACCCCTGAAAATCGTGGTTTTCAATGCACAAAAAGATGAAACCAATCTGCCACGCCTGTTGTCGGTGGTGTAACAGAGCTCTCACTACTGAAATGTGTCACTGGGCTCCACAACAATTGAAAGTGGAGTGCAGAAGGAAAAATCAGTGCTTTGCTAAATGAAACTCCAAGATTGCTTTAAATCACCTTTTCTTTGCTGCTGAAACTTCAGAATGCCGGTACAGAACACCTTTCAAATATTCAAAATTCTTGCTGGGTGCTACAATTCACTTATTTAAGAAATCATTGTGAATTTACAATGTCCTGAAAGGCTAAGAGCATAAAGAGATTTTCGCAGCAAAAGTGGCCTGTCTGTGAATCTGTAAAAACATCTCTGTGATGACAGCTGTCAGTGGCCTGCCTGATTAAACTGAAAAGTCAAATGTTTGTAATCTAGGAGGTCTGTTACGGATAGTAACCCATATTGTAATTGTTTTGATCCCATGGGTTTAAAATCTTGAATGAAAATTCTAGCTGTTATTTGACACAACAAGTTGTTTTGTGCTAAGGAAAAGGCAACAGAGTTAACAATTAATTTAAACTTGGCTGAAGCTGCCAAACTGGAATAGCTGTTTTTTTCTCACAGAAGGAAGGTCTTTCCCCCCAGCTGGAAATCACAGAAAGGCTTTAATTACAGGGTAGGAAAGAACCTGGTCTACAGAGACAAAAGGAACAATGACAAGCTGCAGCTCAGGAAATTCGAAGTGTGTAGACGGTTGTAAATGGCCTCTGCAAGGAACAAACATGGGGGATGGCTCCTGGGCTTCCAGGGAGAGACCAAGGGGTGGAGTTGTTAATGTAATTTCTGGCTGCACGGGTGAAGAGGCACCAGAACTGTGAGACATGTTCTGGACAGCAATGGCAAGAAATGTGATTTTACACAAAATGTATTTCCGCTAGAATTGTGAAACTTTATACACTCATTCCAATGTTAAGCATGCACACTTGTAGAAAATTGCTTAAAAATTTGACATTGTGTTCATAGTGAAAAGGGCAAAATTCTGTGAAAAGCGGAAATAAGAACCCACAGCTACGGGGTTTCGAGGAATAGCTGCTATGTAAAATATGTAATCTGTATACATGATTTTTATAGAGGTTGCACATGTGGAAATGTGTATTTTGCCAAAATTAGACTTTGTGTTCCAGGGGCTAGGGGTGGATTCTCAGCCTCATAAAATTGCACCATAAAGATGACACTCCGTTTCTCTCCTCCTATCAAGGCAGAGAGTAGACTCTGACCCAATCACCTTTCAAAGGGGCAAGCTTAGGCTAAACAGGCCCACACACCCCTTTATGATGGCATTTCATAACATAAATAGAGACAGCTCACCACACATAAGGACAGACAGATTCACTCACTCTCCTGATGCTGGCAGAGCACCCTGCTGCTGAAATCTACATCTTCCCTGCTCCAGACTCCAGAAACTTGGCAAAGCAATAGGCCCATTGCATAGCTGAACCATTCTCAGCTAGGCCTACATTCTAGAACAGAACCCCACAAGCCTAAGGGGAAGCATCATAACACAGCTGGGCGGTGCTGTTACTGCTTGCCTCCTGAATTGAAATAACCTCAGAACCAAGAAGGGTAGATCCGATCCAGTCCTGTTGCATGCTGTGACCAGAGCACATTGTTGACCCAGTCCAGACCTGTGCCGTGCTGTGACCAGAGTGCCTTGCTGACCCTGCCAGTCCGATGTGCCGAGCCGTCTTTCCTAAACCAGATCCAATATCTGACCAGAACTGACGGTCCCATTTAAAAACTTATCCAGTGAGTATAAACAGGAAGAATTGTGTCACTAGTCTATGTACTTTGCATAGTCTTATCCCTATCCTGGACCCATCATATCTTGTATTCAGAGCCTGTATTGTTAGGACTATCTTTGCATTGTCTGAATCCTCTCTCCAACCCATCCTATCTTTCCTCCATAACCAGTATTGTTAGAACTATCTCTGCGCTGATCCTTCTCTCATCTGAAGAAGGCGAGTTTCCTTAGCAGGCAGTCACCCTGATCAAGTGACTGTGTTCCTGTGTGGTATTCGTTTTTTTTCATAGTCATCCTCTAGTGTAAGAAACCCATTTGTCATTTTAAAAGTGCACTCCTGTTTTCCATTCTTGCGCCTATCTCGAAAAAACAACCTCTAATAAAATGTCTGTAACTCTCTCCGTTTTTGTGATAGAAACAAAATTTCAACTCCTGCTTGTAGCTAACATCCATATCTATCCATGACATTCCAAATTTTCGACCGTTATCTTGAATATCGTGCAGTGAAAAGTTTGCCACAAATTTTCGTTTTGGGAAATTTGTACACATGTAAAACAGCTTTTCATTGCTTCCGACTTGGGATTAAATCATTGCTTGTGTTTGTGTGCAACTATCCAAAGCGGCTCTCATAAGAATTTATAACCATTTCAGCAATTTTGACCATATTTGGTGTTTTTGCCCAGTCCATTCTAAAGATAACTTTAAAAGCCATTCTGACAGCTTGACAGTCAATTCCGTTTTCTCTTGTTTTTGAAAGGTGGAAAGTGTGATTGATATTCTTTTTGAATTCTGCCATTCCTGAATACCTGCTCTGTCCTCCTATCTCTTTACATTGCCTATTGGGGGTTGAGGGGTGTGCAGGGGGAACATCTAACCACAGTGCTATCTGATCTGAACCAACACAAAGTATTATTTTCTGTGCTGAATTGTTTTGCCCACTACTTACTCCTTGGGTATTAAAGAGATTATTCAGTGTTACATCACCCCATTGGTGGTTGTTGTGTACCTATTAAAAAATATTGTGATTAAATTTTAAATACATAAATAATTATTGACCTTTGCAAACCAGCCTGATTCCTGGTTCAGTGTGACCGGATGGGTTCCACGAGAAGGGCGTGAAATGAGTAGTATATCGTTCAGAATAAAGAACATTTAGACAAAAATAAATAAGGATTTCAGTTGTGCACTACATGCTAGGCATTGACTTGGATATGTGGCGGATTGAAATCACTTACAAGGTCCTTCTTGTGTTTAACTCTGTGCCGCAAACCAGGTTTGGTCCCTTTTTTCATTGGCCTTTGGCGAGCTTCAGTGCTGAAGCTCTCCTCTGGTGCCTGAGTGTCTGCGGTGGACAGGATGTGAGGGAGGTGCCCCAAATTCTCTGTGCTTAGTCTCCTAGGAGACCTGAATGCACTTTGACGTGATTGGCTGGCTGGCTGTCCGGCAAGGACAGCTCCCCTGCTGTTTGAGTGACAGCCAGGCTTGAATGAATGGGGGAAAACTGTTTAAAAGCAGGACTCTGGGATTTGGAAAGCAGATTCAACCACTGGAATGAAAGAACCAAAGATCAGGTGAAGGAAGACAAATGCTGCAACCCCTGATCCCCCGGTGAAGCACTGCTGCATGTCCGAATTGCCTGAAACTCCATCGACAGAGAAGCCCTTTCAAGGTTAACTTCTTCCCTTGAGTTTGGTGGGAACAACCAACTCGCAAGTCACCTGGACACTGTCCCTATACAGGTCAAAGTTTCTTCAGAGTGCTGTTGAAAACCAGATAGCCAGTGGGAAGGATACCAGTTTGTGGTCTTTAAGGGACTCACACCTTAAACCAATGTTTTGCCAAGCTTGTGGCCTCTTCCCTGGGCAGTGCAGGAACCTCCTGACGTCCTCATTCTTGTCCCCACAACTGAAGCTCAGGAACAGCGAGATCTGCAGGAACTGCCAGGAACAGCTGCCTCAGCTACAGGTCTTCTTCATTTAAAAGGTACTGTGCAAGTGTGGTGCAAAAGTCTGTTCGGCTGTGGTGAAAGTTTGTGAAACTTTCCCAACTTTGCAACTTTGATTGGTTGGGGTGTAACCTTTCAGTGCCTTAGTTGCATGGAAGTGGGGTACATGTGTCTTGTTGTGTAATGCATGCCATGTTGGGTTTATGCCTTGGTTGGTGTGAGATAGGGCTACTTCTTGACCCTACACATATGCCTTTTATTTGCCAGTCTGTCGTTCACCGCCCACCAGTGTTGTCCTTCATGGCCTCAATATGTGGATATTTTCTTTCTATGTGCCTTCTGTGATCTCATGCCATGAAGTACATTTGGAGGTATTGATATCACTATCATCCTCCCTAGGTCAACTTCTATGTGCCCTCACCGACAGTGATGTTGGGCATGTCCACCCCTGTCTCCACTCCAGACAGTGTACTCCTTACTATGGGTTTCACTTGCCCCTCCTCTCTCTCTCTCTCTCTCTCTCTCTCTCTCTCTCTCTCGCTCTCGCTCTCTCTCTCTTTCTTTCTCTCTCTCTCTCTCTCTCTCCATCTCTCGCTCCCTCTCTCTCTCTGTTGTGCTACTCTCCACTCCTATGCAATTCTTTATCTTTGCCCTGTCTCCCTCTTGCAACCTGTGGTCCTTCTGCACTGGGTGCTCTATGTCTGTTTTCTGACTCCCTAAATGGATTTCATGGATCCCCACTGTCTTTAAGTTGTTGCAGTGCATTTCTTTACAATGTGTGGATGTGTTTCCGGTGAGATGCAGTGTATGCAGGTCAGGTAGGTACCCTGTGCAGGCAAGTGAAGGGCACTCAGGGTGTCACTTGTGGTGTGTTTTTTAGCACAGAGTCTGTCACCGTGTGCATTCACTTTTGTTTAACTTGTTTTGTGGGGGACGGGTCAAAGTTTGAGGGTGCATGTGTCACATGGTGTTCTTATGGTCATGTGTCTGTGCGTGCTGTTTTCAAACTCAAATCATGGTGGAACAGGTTTCGGGATCATAGTTGTGGGGGGATCTCTGGAGGGCCCAACCTGCAGGGTGGCAGGGCCAGCTGTTTGTGTGCTGTGACACCTGATGATGGTGGTGTGTATTCCCTTGCATTTTTCACATCTATATTGCCTGGCACATGGCATCCCATACAATGATTCACCAATATTGCTTCATGTACACGGAAGACATGATGTAGAATGTATTGGTCAGGGTTCAACATTCTTGTTGTGCAGTCCTAAGAATGATCCAAAAGAATGACACCATTGATGCACATGTTTGGGATGCTATGTTGTCAACAGACACCAGGCACACTACATTGAGCAGGGTTAGGTATTTGCCATGCATGTGCCATGCATGGTTCATCCTTGAGATTACAGCGACATGTTAACAGCTGCTGGGTGCATGTCGATGCTACCTTCAATTCAATGCACATTTGACCCAATGAAATTGAGTCATAGTGAAATCTGCATTACCTTGCACTTTTGAGTTGGCCGCTCCGTTTTGTGTGTATTTTGTGTGCTTTTGTCTCTGTTTCTCATTGCTTTGTCATGTCTGCTTGTGTGTTTCATGCCAGTTGCCTTGATGCCCAGCCTTCCGGTCTGACATATGTGGGATATGTTGACCCACGCAACAGTATTTCCCCACATCACCAAGCTGTATGTGCGCAGAAACAGCAAAGGGGCTGTGCTGGCTCCTGTGAGCGCTATGGCCTCAAAACTGCGTTTTTGCAGCTACAAAAAGATGGCTGCACCTTCTTGCCAAGCACACAGGGGCAGGATGGAACAAGGGGACACACTAAGGGAGCGTGCCAGTGTGTTTCTTACCTGTACAAAAGAAATGGAGGGAAAAGGCAGCCTTGCTTTACTGAAAGCCCAAGATCTACATTATAAAGGAAACTTTTCACCTTTAAAATAATACTGCTGATGCTATTTCCATCTGTTCTTCCTTAAATCACTGTGAATAATAAGGCCCTGTCATGCCCAGTATCTCATTGTGCCTCATCAAAACCAGGCATGATTTCTGAATGATAGGCCCTGTCAAACCAACTCTGAGAGAAATCAACAAGGAACTTCATTTTTACTCGCACAGGAAAACACGTTCATTTCTTTACAAATGTATCAAAGCTCAGTAGTTCAAAAGAGACTCCAGCTATCTGAGCCATGCCAGTTTCAATGCATTTGTGCTTCAAATAAACCGCTGCCTAGAAGAAAATAACCATGGCTGCGAGACAATATTGCGAAGTCAGATGGCAACATCGAATTTGAAAGGAAATGCTAGCAGTTTCAACCCATGTGTAAAAATTGGCTTTTGCAAAACTAAAGGAGAAAAATGCTTGTTTAAAAAGTAAACTGTTGAAGGAAAGCCTTCCATTACCTAGCAATGTGAAGGGGTTTGTGGCTGGTGAAAATACATACATGCGCTATTTTATTCCACAGGTTTGTTTTAAATTAAGGGCCAAATATCAGAAAATAAAGGTTTTAAACTGCCTTGGCTGGATTTGCAAGCTGTCAAAAACAGGTCAATCCAGTTGGCAGTGTTAAAGCTTCCCCCTAGGAAGGGAGCCACACCATAAACTTCCAGGACATGAAAGTGATAATTGCCAGCTTTAAAAACTTTGAATGGACCAAGACAAAGAAAGAAAGTTCAGACATTTGTCTGTGCTCCATGCTGGGACAAAAGAAGTCCTGGGACACTAACCTGTGAAGTGGAGGCAGCAATAAAGCCTTCAATCAAACTGGGAACCCCCAACCCACACAAGTGACAGTTGGTGGCAGCTGAAGAAAGAAAAAAATGGTCCAGTGAGAGACAAAGTACTGCCATTTGCTTCCAAAGACCATTTTATAAATAAACTTTACTGACTTTTGATCTCTTCAGCAAGAATTAGGAAAAATGTGACAATGTTATAGTTTAAATATAAATTCATGGCCTTTCATTGAAGACATGGTAGAATTCACTGACACTTTGGGGACAGAAATGGCAAAGTATTGTGGATTACAAGAAAATCATCCATGTTGCAAATGCAAAGTTTTGTACATACATCCCTTATGATCTTCCACACCCATGTATAAAGATATCAGGATTGGACGGCTGTGCTTTACATAAAATATGTAACCAGATTGTGGCATTTATTAAGGTGCCACAACTGTACAAATGTGTAATTTCTGGTATGACAGATGTTTGGCAAAAAGGTCTGTTGGAAGTCTTTTTACACCATAAAAATGCAACCTCCTGAACTGAGTCACATCCCAGGGGAGGCAACCAACATTGCTGGTCCAATCCAGTTGTTTAGAGGTGGGTTTAGCTAAGCTGGCCCAGCCATATAGTCTATGATGTCACCATGCTATATGTAAAGAGTCCCTGACAAGACTCCACACACAATCTTCCTGACGTTCCTGCGCTGAATTCCTGTTCCATCCATTCAGATTCCAGATCCCAACTACAAGGCCAAAGCATTGCTGGCCATTCTCCAGGGCCCACTGCCGAACCCAAGCATTGCTGATCCTGCTATAACAAGGTGTCAATTCCGAAAACCGACTAATCTCCCATTAAAAAGGGGAAAGCTGTGGTCCTGTTGCATCCCGAACCAGCCTGGCTTGCTGCTCCCTAACTTTAGTATCCCGTGACCTTTAGTATCCCGTGACCAGAATTGCCAGTCCAGAAGTGCCATCCGGTGACCAGAACTGCCCAACTGTTTGCCAGGTGCGCTGCCGTGTAGTGACCAGAACCGTTTACGGTCCAAAAATCCCAAAATGAAAAAGTGGACTGTGAGTATAAACGCCACCCCATAGAAACCCATAGCCTATCTTGTCTTTGTCCTTATTGCACTCTCTAAGTCATCATGTCCTCATCCTGATAACTTGTTGAAACTGTCAGACTCATTCCTGCCCTTGATTTCTAGTGCTAGCGCCATCTCTTTAGTAATTTGGTCTTTTGTAAATCCTAAGCCATTAGTCATATTTTGAGTGATCAGATTGGTTTCCGACAGGGTTGAGTACTGTGTTGGTGGGGTTGAAGTCGCAAATCAACCCTGGCTCTTACTCTGTCCATCTTTGGTGGCCTAGCCTGAATACTCTAGTGTAAAGAAAAATTGTTCTTGTCACAACTGATTTCCTTTCCTATTTCACAGCTCCATTTTACTCAAAGCGCACCATTTTATATCTTGCATAATTCACCCAATGTACCAGCTAGAGACCTAGTTTCACTTCTAGAATACCCCTGGGATATACCTCTACACTGCAACGAAAAAACTCCAAATCAGTGTATTTCACCCGTTTTTATTAAAAACTGTTTGGGTAATTTGAGGCGGGAATAGAAAAAAGTGCAAAGTTTCCAACATGTCATTTTGATGCAATCTGTTTTAAACTTTCCACTCATGTTCGAACTGTATGCTCTTGGTAATCCATTCTTTGTGATTATTAGTGTCTTTGCATTGTTGCTTTGGTAAGGAATTGTATTTGCTTCAAGGTTTTTAACACACATTCATTATTTATTTGTCCATTTTCGAGTGTCAATTCATAACATTGCAAGGGGTTTAAAATCCGTTTTTCTCTCTTATTTGGGGAGGGAAGGTTAGATTTGGATTCCGTTTTCTGCCTATTATTCCTGATTACCTGTTGATTTTGTTTATCCACTCAGAATTGATTATTTGTGGGTTGAGGGAACATTGCAGGGGGACATTCTAACTTGGGTGCTATCTTTCCTAAACCAAAAAGTGTTCTTATTCCGCTGTGCTGTGTCTATGTTCTACCTGCAGGTTAAACACAGTGCATTGCTCACTTTCTCATTGTAATGATCACCCCATTGATGATTGCTGCCCCATATTAAAAAAAGTGTATGATTTCTTTTGAATTTTAAAATAAATAAATAAATAAATAAATAAATAAATAAATAAATAAATATTGTACTTTATCAACCAGCCTGGTTCATGGTCCATTGTGACCCGGGGTATTTACTTTTACTGTACTTTATTACATTTGTAGTGTGCAGCCATAGACCCATAGGTGTGAGGGCGCAGACAATAGACGGATGTGACAAAAAACAAGCAGAGGCTGTCCTAGGACCACTGAGGGGACAGAAAGGAAGAGTGTCAAAGGAGAGTACTAATTAAAAAGGAAGGTTTTTAGTCCCTTCTTGAAATTGCACAGAGCTGAGGAGCCTCTCAAATGGCTGGGCAGAACATTCCAGAGCGAGGGGGCCGCAAAGGCAAAGGCACCCAGTTGCGCTTTTTGGTTTTAGATCTTGGCTGGTGGAGATTATGGTTATTAAAGCGCAGATTTCTAAGACAAGATTTTTTTCCTATGTACCTTTGTTAGTATGGGGCATCCTTCCCATAAGGCATTTGAAGGTAATGACCAAAAGTCTGAAGGAGATACGGGCCTCCACAGGGAGCCAATGCAGGGTTCGACGTGCTCTGAAACATGGGACCGATAAGAGAGGCCAGCTACAACTCTAACCACTCAGTTCTGAACTATCTGGAGACGGTTAATAGTAGATTTGCTGGAGCCTGCCAACAGACTGCAGCAATAATCTAGTTTAGGTCGTATAATGGCTCGAGCAATAGTCTCAGTGTTCTGTTTGAAAATGAACGGTCTCAAGTGAGCCAACAGTTTGATATAGTAGGAGGCAGATGAGACTGTGCTGGCTACATAGGGCTTCATATTAAGTGACTGGTCCGGAACCACTCCCAAGATTTTTACTTTAGCGAGGGTGGGGATTTGAAAATCCCCTAATTGGAAGTGCTTGTAGGCTGGGTCAAGTTTAGCTAAGATGCCTTCGGAACCCACTACCATGAGTTCGGTCTTTCCACGGTTGAGTTCGATGTTATTTAGCATCATCCACTGTTCAATGATGGAGAATATGTGATTGAATTCACTCTCATGCAGGTCATGCTGACCAGTGAGAGGGATGACACATTGTGTGTCATCTGCATAGTTAGAAAAGAGTATACCCTCTTGAGCGAGATGAGCGAAGAAGGGAGCCATAAAGATATTATAGATACAAGGTGATAGGCTGGATCCTTGCGCAAAATGTACCTGAATGGCAGGTGCCTTCGCCTCATTGGCACACACCCTACCAATTCTATTTGAAAGAAAAGGGAGCAGCCATTTGGTAGCGGCCTGGGAGCAATTGGCAACAGACTTAAGCCTGTCAGCCAAAATGGAATGATCGACCAGGTTGAAGGCCGCAGATTGTTCTAAGGAAAGTAGAAGTGAGATCTGCTAGTTGTACAATCTCTGTAAGAGTTGAGATTTAAGGTCCAATAATGAGGTCTTGGTGCAAAAACCTTGTCTGAAACCCGATTGAAAGGGGTTGAGGATAGGGTGCAAATTGCAGTGTTGAGCAATTTGAGAGTATGCAACCCGGTCCAGTATTTTTAACAGAAAGGGGGTGTTGGTTAGGCTTTTTTAAGAGGGGTGTGGCACATGCTTGCTTCATCTCATTCGGAACAACGCCATTGAGGAGCAAAGAGATGACAAATTTGCATATGGCATGCACCAGTGTGGGAGGGCAGCCTTTGATGATTGTGGAAGCAGAGGGGTCCCCTGTACAGTTGGTGGCTTTAAGTTTGGTGATAATAGAGGCTAATTCATCCTCGGAAATGGGAGTGAAGTCGAAAATGGGAATATCTGAATTCCTAATGAATTTATTGCCATCACTATGAGTACCATGGGTGTCGAAGGTGCTCTTTTTAGTAGCTATGCCTTCCCAGATTCCGTCTAATTTTTTTGACATGGCATTCTGAATATCCGAACACCAATTATCAGCTTTGGTGATCGTGGAGGCTACAGGTTCTGGTGTAACCGCTTGTTCTTTTAGAATTTTAAACAGTTCCCTGAAATTAGAGGATGCGTCTGGAATTCTGGCATCAAGGTGTGACTTCTTAGCTTCCATTATAGCTATTTATAGGTGTCGGATGCTTTTTTATAGTCAGATAATGCTGAATGAGATTGATTTGATTTCCAAACATAGAATAGCTTAAGGGAGGTAGTTGTAAGGGTTTGGAGTTCAGGGGAGAACAATGAGTTAGTTATTTTAGTCTCTGTGAGTTTATTTTTGTTTTTGAGAGGTGCAAGAGAATTGACCACCAGATTCAGAGTGGATTTGATTTTCTTGGCTACAATGCCTGTGTCATCAGTCTTCAGGATCGGCAGGGCCTGTGATGTCAGAGCTTCTATTCTTTCCTGAGTCAAGGAGTTGGACTTGCGATATGAAATCGCTTTGGAGTGGTGCAACTTGAATTTATTGACGTAGTGTACTGTGGTCGAAAAATGAATAAAAGCATTGTTTGACCAGGGGCAGGGTGCTCCCATCACATCGTGTTATGGGATATTAATGGCAGATACCCAATCTAGGGTATGACCTAGGTTGTGGGTAGGAATTTGAACCATTTGTTTAAAGCCCAGGTCTGTAAAGGACTGAGCTAGTTCAGATGCAGTATGATCATCAATATGTCCCAGCCAATGATTGAAGTCGCCCAGCACTATGAAGCAGGCGTTAGGCTTCAATAGTGGGAGGAGATAGCTGGAGAGTGCCAGAGAAAGGTTGCCTGAGCAGGAGGGTGGGTGATGGATCAAAATGAAGTTAACTGTTTTTTTAGAATT